>NC_025690.1:6415457-6421838 GCF_000633955.1 Camelina sativa | reverse complement strand
CCCCCCCCAAAAAAAAAAAAAAAAAAAAAAAAAAAGAATAAAGAAACCTGTAACAACATACGTACCTCAGCTCCTTTGCAGACGGCTTCAAAGATGAAGCCGGTGTAGTAATCAAGACCTCTCGCAAGACTCAGATCAAAGACTATTCTATTGATGCAATTCGATCTTTCAAGTGCTTCAAACAGAATACTCAAATCTTCAAGTGCTTCTTTTGATGTTTTATTACTTAACAGCTCACTCCCTTCTTGTCTTAGTTTCGACAACAGTTCCATAGGTTGTCCTCTTTCCTTGACAAAAGTACCAATTCTGTCTGCTGTCTCTGAAGACAAACCCTTCTCTTCCACCATTTCTTTCTTCACTTTCTCAAACGACTGCTTGTCTAACTTGTCGATACTCGAACATATGGTTCTGTACTTCTCCTGCGGTACTCCACAAAGCTCCAAGATACCGTCAAGAAGCTTCCTGTGACTCAGCTTCACCTCATAATCTCCAATTTGTAGTTCATCAAGAAGTTCAGTCAAGATCTTTACAACCTCGAAATCAGGTGCCATTCGTTCATAAAGACTGGCGATATCGAGATCGCATTGATAGAACTCTCGATATCTTCCTTTAGATGGGTTATCCCTTCGGTATACTTTAGCTATTTGGTATCTTTTGAATGATGTGATACCATTCATAGCCACATAGCGTGAAAATGGTACAGTTAAATCATATCTTAATGAACAGAGCTCTCCTCCCTGCAGATATATTATAAAACGAGCATTGAGGGCTAAGAACAACAAGCATAGTCTGAGTTAGCTATATATATATATATATATACCTGGTCAGCAATATCATAAATCAGCTTGGAGTCTTCTCCGTACTTTTGCGTAAGTGTCTCTCTTAATTCGAAAACAGGTGTATCAAGTGAGGTAGCACCATGCCTCTTGAATACATTTTGTACAATTGAAAACGCTTTTTCTCGTACTGCCATCTGCTCTCTTGCAAAATCACGTGTTCCCTGTAATGAATCAAAACATTTAAGTAAGGAAACTGATGTAACATCTAGTGACATGTAATGAGGAGGATTACATATTTACTACGTACCTTGGGGAGTTTTGGAAGTCTCCTAACTTGGTTACTTTGTACAATCTCGTTTATTTTAGCCGAGAAGCAAGCAAAGGAAGGATCCTCCGGGTTCAAAAGAGACACCACTTTCTCCACCTCCACCGATGCCTCAACCAGATCACTATCTTCACTGAACAATCTTTCCTTGATAAACTGGACAAGTATGCGTGTCCCTTTACCAAGGACAGGTTTTGTCTTCTCCTCGCCGTGAAGGGCAAAGAAAGCAGCCACAGCTTCGAAACCTAGAATACTACACAAAACTCCAAGAGACTCATGCACAAGGCGAGCAAATTTGACGTATTGTCCACGAAAAAGAGCAGTGTATGCTTCTTGGTGAGCATTCTGGTAGTCAGAAGAGCACTTTCCTCCCAAAGTCGATAAGACCTTCCTCAGATCATCGTTTACAATAGACTCAAAAGAAAGATTCAAGCGTGACATCGAACATTCTCTTAAGTAGTTAATAACTACTGACAAAGACGACAATGATGTTACCAAAACCTCATCAGCTCCTGCAGTTTCCGGATTTCTTCACACCTTTGAGTCCTTTTATGTCAGCCCGCAAACTCTTCACAACGGAACGGAACTTCCCGTGGATTCTAGGGATTTTTGAAACCGCTTCGACTTGTTGTTTCCCAACGAGTTCAGATCCGTTTAGCAAAACCTTGAGGTCATTAGAAACTGCAATGGCGTCTTTGTCCCCACACCCGTCTCCTGAATCCAACGAGCTAAAAGACAACACATCAGCCTTTGTAGCCTCGCAGCTCAAAGCAGCAACCGCATCTACAATCCGGAAAAGGAGCCTACACTTTTCGTCGATCGCTGAACATATTCCCATCAATACATCATACAAATTCTCTCCTCCGACCAAGTTCTCCGGTAGAGAGAGAGAGCAACTTCCCTCTTTGCTCGCCATTTCTATGCACACACGAGGAAGAAGGAGAATAAAGAAGAAGAAAAACTGGCCGTTGTTTTATAAAACCCTAATACGAGATGGGAAAGGAAACGTTCCAGTTTTGAGACTTACCGACATGGGGCCAGAATATTTCTTTAAAACATTTGAGAGACCCCAAATTATAGCATCGGTTTAAGTTTGAAACATGTCGAAACGCAAACCAGCCTGACCAAAACAATAGAATATTTTTAATTGTAACCAATACATCACTTTATTTAATAGATTTGGATTTCATGATTGATTGGTTGAATTATTTATCGTTACTTATGTATAGATTTATTTTTTAGGTTAGGTTTAGAAATTTTTCTTTTTTTGAATTATAAATTTTCAGTAAATTTAGAATTGACATAGTTAATATTAATCCCATCATAAGAAAACCGAAAGTCACAAAACAAGGAATCCATTACAAGACAAGACAAGACATTACAATAATAAGTGGTTAAGGTAGAGACATGTCATCTGGTAGGACTAAGCAGAAGTTTTCTGACGAACTGCAAAGCTTTCAGGATTGATCGTAATGCTCTTCGTACAGTTATCTGTTTTGTAGATTCCCACCAATCTGTCTGCTAACTCAAACATGTTGTTCCTAAGACTGCACCATTTATTCATAGTATTAATTAGACCTCAAGAACTGACCTAACTTGAATAAGTCAAGAACTGATTGAACTAGAAGATTGGACTGACCTGATGATAATGAACTGAGCATCTTTAGTACGGTCTTTCACGTAATGTCCAACGATTGATACGTTTTTGAAGTCTGTTGTAAAACAAAAAGAGCGAAAACGTTTCAGGGTCAAATGAGCTTTTGGCAGATAAAGTATGACAGTGGGGTAATGGGAGGAGTTACCAAGAGCAGCGTCGATTTCGTCCATGACGTAAAGTGGAGTAGGCTTGTAGTGATGTAGTGCAAAGACTAGTGCGAGTGAGCTAAGTGTCTGTAAGTAAAAAGAGGTAGAGAAATTTTTAGGAGAGTTCACAGACAAACTGGTGGTTAATGTGTGTAAGATGTTTGTTTTTGTTAATGACCTTTTCACCACCGGACAAGTTTGCAATGTTCTTCCAGCTCTTCTTGGGAGGTCTGACACTGAAAACCACACCTTCTGAGAAAGGGTCCAACGAGTCTACCAGCTCCAGCTCTGCATCACCTCCGAGAGTGATCATCTGCAAAATCATATTTGTCTAATTTATTAGGGATAAAGATAAAATGTATAAGATTAGGCAAAGAAAAAAGGATTATGTTATAGTAAGATTTGAAAAGCAGCATTCATAACTTTTAAAAACCTTTCTAGATATTTTACACCATATTGTTATTCGCCAAGCTTTAGGAGTTGTAAACAATGTTCAAAAGGTAAACTAACCTGATACATTTCTTTGAGCTTTAAGGATATTGTGTTAAATCCTGCCATAAACTCATCCAACCTGAAAGGAATTTGTAGTCATCCAAGTTTAGATTCGCTTCATGACACCGAGAACAAAAGGGAAACACATATATATACAGAGAAAACTAGAGGTGTGGGATACCTTCTCTTTCTCAATTCATCATACTGCTTCCTTGTGTCATCACGCTCTTGGGTCACAGAGTTAAGTTCGTCTACCCGTCCATTGTAAAGTTCCACTTTGCTCCGGTACCTTTAAGTAATTATAGCAAACAATCAAAAAAGCTAGAGAAACATGTGTAAATCGAAGTAAGGAAGAAACAACAACTAAATTCTTACTCGGCGATCGAGTCAAGATTTGGATTCAACTCTTTTAGCTGAGCCTCCAGTAAGGCAACCATTTCAAGAGCCCTTTTCAAATCACAAGCTTCATTCAAATTATTATCCATCAATGTTGCTTGGAGCTTGTCCGGATCAACAAGATCTTTCTGAATTCTGCAATATAGAATGACAAATTTTAGATGTGAATGAGGTAATCATATAATGAAGGGTTTACCATACATACTGTTCCATATGCTTTGTGAGTGCAATCTGCAAGTCATTGAGTTTCCTCTTGTAGCCCTTCTCTCTCATTTCTAATTCATTGTATTTCTTTTTCATATCTTGGACTTTGAATTCTGCATCTACCTGTATTCAACTAGAGTTTAGAGGATGAAAACAACACAAAGAAATACAGTAACCAGCAAGAAAGAAATTGATTTGGTAGTTTGTTACCCTAGATGCCTTCAACTCATCCACAGACTTTTTCAGATTCTCATAGTTGGACCTTGATTCAGTCAGAATGTCTTTATGCTCGTCAATCAACTAAAAGAAAGGACAGATCAGTGAATTTTATCCAAAATTCCAAATAGTATCTAGATAATTCATGATTGAGATAAGAACTGTTAAAACCTTCTGTGTTTCTTTGTATGTCTCTTGGATTGCGAATGCTTTCTGTTCTATAGTTTTGAAAGTCACATGCAACTTTTCCTTCTCACCCTCTAGCCTCTCTTTTTCTCGAGTCGCCTCTTCAATCCCCTTTGTCAACTTCTTTATCAGTTTCTGGTTTGTTTCTATTTGAACATTACACCGGTTGATCTCTGTATTATTTTTGTCGATATCCTAAACATGAGTAACATAAATTAGGACAAACTTAACTGTGAGATTACTAACAGCATGCTAAGAGAAAAAGCAAACTTACAGTCTGAATCTTCTCAACCTTTGCCTTTTGTCCTTTTAATTTCTCACCACCAGCGTTCTCTATGTTGGTTTGCAGCTCCAAAGCCTAAAATAAGAAACCTCATCAAGTTTAAATGCAGTAGTTCTATATTACAATGGAACAACTCCATAGATTTTGCATCTACTGATCTCAGCTCCCAAAGGAAAAAGCAGTCAATTTTTTTATAAACATGGCTGGTTAGACAAAAAAACAATTACTGATGCTACGCACATTATCCTTCAGCTGTTTAGAACCCTTCTCAAGGTTTTCAATCTCCTTTTCTTCTTTGAAGATGATTTTCTTAAGCTCTTTAAGCCTATCGATCTCATCTGTCTTTGGCTGAGATGCAGTTTCCAGGGAAGCTAGTTGTTTTTCGAGATAGTTCTGCTCTGAATTGAGACTTTCAATCTAAAGATGAAAGAAAGAAACAATTGATTACATTTAAGGCAACTTGATCACATATCTCAATAATAGGGAGGACGATACTGATAAATTCACAGAAGACAGTACCTCTCTTTGGCTTTTCGCCAGTTCCATCTCCAGGCGAGAGACTTCGTTTTCTGCAGCTCGATATTGTCTCACAGCATTGCCAATCTTTTCGCGGATGTTGCTTAACATGTCAATAATTTTGGAGAGCTCATTTTCTGCATTAGAAACAGCTTCGCCAGACACACCAGTGGCTCGAATAGAGGTTCCCATTCTTCCCCCACGTGGCTTGCCTCCCCCTCCACTCATGGTACCAGATTTCTCAAAGAGAGCGCCATCAAGGGTCACGACTCTTCGAAATTCTCTGTTCCCACCATATGCAATACGTGTTGCCTAATAAGCAAGAAAATTTGTATCTATTAGCTCAGCTTTGGTTCCAAAGAAACTTTGTATTTTAAGAGATATTACCCATCTCGGGTTTCACTAGATTAGCTGAGTCCATAATTTACTAATGTCGGTAAATGAATTCTGTAGCTGAGTCAGCCTTGATGAGCAGTCACAAATATACCTGATCAAGATCCTTTGCCACAACAGTGTTTCCCAAGGCTGCATAGAATGCAAGTTTTATCCTTTCGTCCTTTACTCTGATCAGATCAAAGAGGCGTGGTACATCCTCGGGAGTTTTCACTTTCTCCTTCAGTTTATGTATATGATCTGTTTGTTTTTCCTGCAAAAACGAATATTGTAGAAGGATTATTCATTCTTTATCTGCACGAGCAATAACTAGAACCTACTTGGTGAAAGAATATAAAGCTTCAATTACAGTCCCCTTGAAGATTTACTAAAACCACTCCCTACTGCATTTCATTTGCTGATTCAAAATCCACCATAACACGTTCCCAACTTCCTAATTTGATAATATTTTACTACGACCAACTCAGAATCACAGATCTAAGGATCCCTGTATGATAATAGTTTACTAAGACCAACTCAGTCTGACAGATCTAAGGATCCTGTATTACAATTCTTCTGTTTCAGTTGGCATTTTTAATAAATTGGCCAGGCTAGTAATTCAAATCGTATAAACAGAAAGTGGTATGCAATACCAATATCATAAATGTTGCAACGCCAAGATTTCCCTTCCGCAGCAGCTCAACACATGCTTGTGCTGCAGAAGTTGTTTCCACAACAATGTAATCAAGGCCAGCGCATGCAGTTGATATGGCGACATCGTATTTTGCTGCATAGGACAGCCATGTCAG
>NC_025690.1:6412798-6414916 GCF_000633955.1 Camelina sativa | reverse complement strand
GCCAGTTCCATCTCCAGGCGAGAGACTTCGTTTTCTGCAGCTCGATATTGTCTCACAGCATTGCCAATCTTTTCGCGGATGTTGCTTAACATGTCAATAATTTTGGAGAGCTCATTTTCTGCATTAGAAACAGCTTCGCCAGACACACCAGTGGCTCGAATAGAGGTTCCCATTCTTCCCCCACGTGGCTTGCCTCCCCCTCCACTCATGGTACCAGATTTCTCAAAGAGAGCGCCATCAAGGGTCACGACTCTTCGAAATTCTCTGTTCCCACCATATGCAATACGTGTTGCCTAATAAGCAAGAAAATTTGTATCTATTAGCTCAGCTTTGGTTCCAAAGAAACTTTGTATTTTAAGAGATATTACCCATCTCGGGTTTCACTAGATTAGCTGAGTCCATAATTTACTAATGTCGGTAAATGAATTCTGTAGCTGAGTCAGCCTTGATGAGCAGTCACAAATATACCTGATCAAGATCCTTTGCCACAACAGTGTTTCCCAAGGCTGCATAGAATGCAAGTTTTATCCTTTCGTCCTTTACTCTGATCAGATCAAAGAGGCGTGGTACATCCTCGGGAGTTTTCACTTTCTCCTTCAGTTTATGTATATGATCTGTTTGTTTTTCCTGCAAAAACGAATATTGTAGAAGGATTATTCATTCTTTATCTGCACGAGCAATAACTAGAACCTACTTGGTGAAAGAATATAAAGCTTCAATTACAGTCCCCTTGAAGATTTACTAAAACCACTCCCTACTGCATTTCATTTGCTGATTCAAAATCCACCATAACACGTTCCCAACTTCCTAATTTGATAATATTTTACTACGACCAACTCAGAATCACAGATCTAAGGATCCCTGTATGATAATAGTTTACTAAGACCAACTCAGTCTGACAGATCTAAGGATCCTGTATTACAATTCTTCTGTTTCAGTTGGCATTTTTAATAAATTGGCCAGGCTAGTAATTCAAATCGTATAAACAGAAAGTGGTATGCAATACCAATATCATAAATGTTGCAACGCCAAGATTTCCCTTCCGCAGCAGCTCAACACATGCTTGTGCTGCAGAAGTTGTTTCCACAACAATGTAATCAAGGCCAGCGCATGCAGTTGATATGGCGACATCGTATTTTGCTGCATAGGACAGCCATGTCAGCGATTGTTAGCTTTAATGTATTTCTTTTAAAATCATTTAAACGACCAACTGTGGATTCACATCTTAAATCCATTTATCATGAAAGATATTGTCAGTTAAAATGTCACACCTCATACTACAAGGAGAAAATAATAGTTTGCAATATTAAAGGTGAGCAACGTATACACTGGATGATAGACCAATATACTCACCATCAATGGCACCTAAGTCCCCCATCCTTCCATATATTCCTTCAATTTGATTGTTCTCCTTTGCTCGTAAAACTGCCTTCAAAACATCACCCTGACTCTTCTCAGAATTCATTGCTGATTTGAGCTCAGCAACTTTTTCTCTGGCTGCCTGCTCCTGTGGAATAAGTGTCTCTTGTTCTTTAAGTGATTCCTGCAGAAGTTAAGATGCATACTCTCAGTTTCACAAGAACTACTACAAACTACAGTCATATCCTAATAAAAATACCTGCTCCACTTTCCGAGCTTCGATTGCTTCATGCTTCTTCTTCTCTATATCAGCTTTCCTAGAGGTAGTTGCTGCAGCTTTTTCTTCTTTTCTTGTTGATATATCAGAGAGCTGTTTCTGAGCATCTATGAAGGCTTTCAGAGCAGCTTCATGCTAGAATGACAAAGTGGTAATGATCAGCGAGAAAGCAACTCGATGAAGCATATAAAGATTTGATTATGGCAAACGAATTCTGTAAAGAAGCAGTTGGAGTAAGCTAATATAAACCTCTCTAGAAATTCTTTTTACTGCAAAAGTTCTCGACACCAAGCAAATTGTTATAACCATATGAGATGTACCTTCTTACTCAAAAGTTCACTTTCGGATAATGCAACATCAAGCTTTCCCCTGTGCACGATTAAATCTTTTTCCCAAGGTTCTAATTCAGCACGAATCTTTGTAAGCTCAGACCGGTAACCTTCAGTTTCAACTGTAACAAAATTGACAGAAATAATTAATTG
>NC_025690.1:6410579-6412584 GCF_000633955.1 Camelina sativa | reverse complement strand
GGGACCTTGAGCTTTCGGCTTCATGAGTGATATCTGTTCTACCTCCCCCTGTCCACGTTCAAGAAACAATATTAGCGGGGGAAACACGTAAATTTCAACAATATGTAGGCTCTTTCTAAAAAAGTGAGAACCTGAAGAATCAAGAAACGGTTATTGTCAAGATCTACTCCTTTCCCCTTCAACTTTTTTGTAACTTCAGTGAAATNGAAAAAAATTGAATTTAGCCTTCTCGGCAATAAGCATGAGAGCAGAACACATCTGGANCTCTGAAGCTTTGGTATATTTTCCTGAAGTTTCGGTATTAGATTTGTCGAGTCCTCAGACTCCTTTGTCATAACATCGATTTTGGATGAATCCTGCATAACAACACAGGTAAGGTATATGCACCCATGAAAAAGTNTCCAAAGTCAATGAAAACTACAGAGACAGGGAAGCTTTCCTAAAGAGCTACATCATACAGAAATGCAAGATATATTCATAACAATGTATCAAAATAAAAAAAGTTAAGCAAACAACAACTTTTTACCAAATCGATAATCTCTTCAAACTGTACAGAGACTCCAGCACTATCCAAGTTCTGGTGATTAGTTGAGTTGTGAATGAGCTCTGAAACTTTGTTCAGCCGCATCTGACATCAACAAAACATAAGATTACTCAATCAAAACTCAATCAAAAGAGCATAACTAAGATTAAAAATGCAAAAGAGTACTACTTACCTGCTTAGCTCGTTTCCCAAACACAAAAAGCATGGCATCTATCACATTACTCTTTCCACTCCCATTAGGTCCAACCACCGCAGAAAAACTCTGAAATTTCAACAACCCAGTTAACAAAACTTTCGAATTCAAGAAAAAGCGATAAAAACCCAAACCTAATCAGCTTCAATTTTGGAAAAATGAAATTGAGGAAATGTAAAAACCCTAACCTTGTGGAAAGGACCGACGCGTTGTTCACCAGCATAAGATTTGAAGTTCTTCATCACAAGCTCTTTGATGTAAAGCCTCGGCGTTCCAGATTTCTTCTGGTGGTTAGGCTCAGACTCTCCGTCGCCGCGAAACTCACCCCTTGGCTCATCTTCCTTCATAACCGCACCACCACTACTCTCTCAGTCTCTCTCTCTCACTGGTCAACTCGGTGTTGACTTGTGTTTCAGATCGCGAAATATGTCACCGGATTTGTCACTTCTTCAGTCGTCCGGTGACTCACTTTATTCGTCGGAGGGAGACGAAGAAGTTTCGCTTTTCAAAAACACACAAAAAAAAAAAAAAAAAAAAAAAATTNAGCTAGTTTCACCATTTGTACAACTCCAGACCGCTTTTCATTGAGCGTTTCAAGCCTTAAATTTCAGAGGCAGTTGCAATTATATTAATAGCATCCAACAAATCAGGAACCACTTGCATCAAAATCTGCCTAGTAAATTATGAACACATTCACGAAATGGCAAATATGTATACGCATTACGAAGAAAGCAGGTGATGTTGCATTTTCTATTCAAGGAATGTGACTCAAACACAATTCTTGGGCATGTGCAATTTAAAAGAAACTATAGAATGCATAGATCACTCACTGCTTATTTAATTCATCTATCTTCTCCACATATTTATTTGTTCCAATGATATCTTCGAGGTACTCAAGAAAACCTTCATCATGGGGACCTTGAGCTTTCGGCTTCATGAGTGATATCTGTTCTACCTCCCCCTGTCCACGTTCAAGAAACAATATTAGCGGGGGAAACACGTAAATTTCAACAATATGTAGGCTCTTTCTAAAAAAGTGAGAACCTGAAGAATCAAGAAACGGTTATTGTCAAGATCTACTCCTTTCCCCTTCAACTTTTTTGTAACTTCAGTGAAATTGCTCGACCTGTCATTAATATAATACTTGGACGAATTATCCCGGAATGCAACCCGAGTAATCATGAAATCACTTCCAGGAACAGTCTCATACGATCCATCTTCCTGTATTAATTCAAAATAACAATTCACATCACTACAAAGTCTTTTCC
>NC_025690.1:6392912-6410318 GCF_000633955.1 Camelina sativa | reverse complement strand
AAAAAAAAAAAAAAAAAAAAACGAAATTTGAATTTTTTTGGTTTTTGTTTTTTACTTTCTTTTGTCGTCGTCTCCTTTTTATTAATAAAAACCAAAAAATACAAAAGCTAAAAAAAACTAAAATGGGCCAAGGCCCAACATAAAAAGAAAACGAAAAGTCCAAGAAGGAGATACAGACTTGGGAAAGAAACTAGCATCACTAATGAAGTCACAGCCGACTCGAGAAACTCCAAAATCCAAAAACCGTTGTATTATTTTGATAGAGATGATTAGTTTAATTTTTTATAATAATAGTATAGTTTTTATGTAATCATTTTTCTTTCCTCTTTTGTTAAAAGGTTTTTCTTAGGCATGACCAAAAATAAACCGTAACCGTATTTCGGACCGTAATCACACCGTATCCTAACCGTAACCAGACCGTAATTGTATAAAATAGTTTAAAACCGTAACCGTTAACCGTAAATATATGGTTAAATTATATTAACCATAATCGTTAATTAACCGTAACCATATCAAAACCGTTGGTTAACCGCATATTTAAACCGTAATTTGTTAACCGTAACTGTTTAAAAACATAATAAAATATACTAATAATTATTTATTTAATATGAATCATAAGATATGAAAAATATGAGTACACTAAAAAACATATTAATTATAAATAAATCATATCAATTATATTATATCATCAAATAATATCAACCGTATCATATTTTATCAAATAACCGTAACCGTATATAACCGTAACCGTAACCGCTTCAACCGGAACCGTATTTGAGTGGTTAGTTCGTTAAGTAAAGAAATGACTTCCCAAGTAGTTCCCAAGTAGTTCCCCGTAACCGTTTAACTGTTTATTAAACGGTTATGGTTAAGTTTAAACAAAATTTTTAACCGTAACCGGTGGTTAATTAACCGTAACAGTGATAACTGTAACCGTGGTCATGCCTAGACATGAAACGTAACTATTTTCATGTCTTCATAAAAAGTTCTGTTTAAATAGATTCGAAAATGTATGGATGTGGAAAAATTTCGTGAAAATTTCCGAATTAAACCCAACATAGAAAACAAGTAAACAATAATATATTGGGAGATTCTCAAAAATAACACCAAAATAAGTTTTTTTTTCAAATGTAGCACAACATCTCTAAAATTCTAAAAATAGAAATATATTTCAAAATTAAATTCAAAATTCAAAATACTAAACCCTACTTCTCAAAACTATAACCTAAATATGAAATTGAGAACCCAAACCTAAAAAAAAAAATTCTAAAAATTAATTTTAAATATTTTAATGTGTTAAATAATGTTATTTTTGGAAATTTATGGAATGTGTGCTATAATTGTCCATAAAACTTGTTTTAGTGCTATTTTAGGGTATTACTCTAATATATTTGACTTTTATCATTTTGTAATAAGAGGGTTGCATTCAGAAAAAAAAAAAAAAATCATATACGTTTAGAATTTTAGATAAGTCGGATTTTTATAGAATACATCAACATTTACTTAGGTTTTTTAACTGAGATTTTTTAAGAAAATGAAGACAGTATTATGAGTATACTAATATCACATAAAGTGAGATCTCTAATATTTTTTTTAGACACACATCATGGACAATCTGACTTATTGATATATGCTTAGATCTACTCTCTCAAATATTTTGGACCCATTACGATTTTTAAGTGTCCTAAACTATTACTTAAAAATGAATGACATATTGAATTATTCTTGTGGACTATATTCAGTTATTCACTCTCAAACTACTTCACATTTGTAATCGCAGGCTTCTACGTATATAGACAATACTATTATTTATTTATTTAAAAAAAGACTGAAAAGTGTTGGATAGAAAGGATCAATAATATTTTAAGACAATTCTTGGGTTCATCTCTAGGGGTTAACCACTTTTATTCACCCCTTTAAATTAATGAAACAAATCTTAATTAAGGAAATAAATTATGTAGATCAATCAATTTTAAAATTATTAATTTAAGGACAATTGTCAAAAGACCACAAAAATTGGTTTTTATTTCAAAAATACCACAATTTAGTTTTTTTCCAAAACTACCACATAATTGAATTAAAATTCTAATACTAAAAACTAATCCCTAAATTCTAAATACTAAACCCTACCCCTAAAAACTATACCCTAAAACTAAATGTGTCAACCCAAACCTAAAAAAAAAATTTACATCTTTAAAAATAATTTTTTTTGTTTGTGGTAATTTTGGAAAAAAAAATTAGTTAAAGGAATTTCTTTTAATATAAATATTATATTACAGTTTTTAATTATTACATCTAAACCCTAACCATTTTTTATAAACTCAAACCGACATATAATTTTGTTTAATTATAAAATCTAAACCCTAACCACTTTTTTATAAACTCAAACTGACATATAATTTTGTTTAATTGTGAAATCTGAACCCAAAAAATTCTTTTATAAACCCAAACCGACATATAATTTCGTTTAATTGTAAAATCTAAACCTTAAACACTCTTTTGTAAACCCAAACAGACATATAATTTTGTTTAATTATAAAATCTAAATCCTAACTATTCTTTATAATCCCAAACCGATGTAAAAATTTTAAAATTACAAATTTAAACTATAATCCTCTTTTATAACCCAAACCGACATAATTTCATTAATAAAAGATCTACATAATTTGTTTCCTTAATGTGTATTGTCTAAATTCTTTTATATTAAGAAAAAGTAGATGAAGTTTCGCTTATAGTTTTTTTTTAGATCAAAATCGAATATAAAATATGAAAAATTCTTGGGTTCACCCCTAGGAGTGAACAACTCTCATTCACCCCATCTTAATTAACCAATCAGAATACAACAATATGCCATGTCATATCATATTAAAAAAATAAAATCAAAATTAAAATAAAAGACAATACAAATTAAGGAAACAAATTATGTAGATCTTTTATTAAGGAAATTATGTCGGTTTGGGTTATAAAAGATAATTATAGTTTAAATTTGTAATTTTAAAATTTTTCTATCGGTTTGGGTTTATAAAGAATGATTAGGATTTAGATTTTATAATTAAACAAAATTATATGTCTGTTTGGGTTTATAAAAGAGTGGTTAGAGTTAAGATTTTACAATTAAATGAAATTATATGTCGATTTGGGTTTACAAAAGAGTGCTTAAGAATTTGGATTTTACAATTAAACAAAATTATATGTCGGTTTGGGTTTATAGAAGAATGTTTAGGGTGTAGATTTTATAATTAAACAAAACTATATGTCGGTTTGGGTTTATAAAAGAGTTGTTAGGGTTTAGATTTTACAATTAAACAAAATTATATGTCAGGTTGGGTTTATAAAAAATAGTTAGGGTTTAGATGTAATAATTAAAAATTGTTATATAATATTTAAATTAATAATTTTAAAATTGATTGATCTATATAATTTATTTCCTTAATTAAGATTTTTTCCTTAATTTAAAAAGGTGAATAAGAGTGGGTTGGGTGAACCCAAGAATTGTTTAAGAATTTATATATCCTAAGTGAATGGTTTTATATATGTATTGAAATACCTGCAATGAAGAATTGTAGGGATTAAATCATAAGTGTTTACTCAAGCTGTTTATGGAAGGGGTTTCGATTACACCTAACATAGGACACATTGTGCCCGACAAAACAGACAATTATTTGAAGTGATTTTAAAGCCCAAACAACTCATGCATGTGTTCTTCCAACAACTCATCAGATCCCAGCCCTTAACTTTACTATATTTCAATATTTGCCCAATTTTAACTTAAATATATTAATTTTGGCCCCTAAATATGCTCATGACACAAAAAGAATAGTGGCTAGCTCTCTTACAATATTCCATTCTTTTTTTTCTTCTCTTTACCGATTTGAAAACCCACCTCATGTTTTCACACAAAGCTCAATTCGAAAGAATGAAAGTTTGAAATTGTACGATACTTTGGTGTGCATTATATTCTGAAATTCCTTTTGATGTGACTAGAGGATAAAAAGCCATTTGACACACAAGATAAATAAATGGGCATTGGTGGTTAATTTTCTCCATAATTATAGAAAATCATATTCTAATTAATCTACATTTTATATATATGTGCATTTGCAAATACATTTTCTGAAAAGATTAGTATGCCACCAAGCTATATGAGTATTATATAAGTGGTAACAGTAGAAGTATGACATTGGTGGTGTGGTGAAAAACAAAAATTGGACCCACTGAAGATTTTGTAGTCCAATTCTTGGGTCATTGATACTTGTTCTATAAAAGGGGCCACATCTGATCCCACTAAACGTTGTACTGATCTCTCAT
The DNA here is from genome assembly GCF_000633955.1 of Camelina sativa. Taxonomy (NCBI): domain Eukaryota; kingdom Viridiplantae; phylum Streptophyta; class Magnoliopsida; order Brassicales; family Brassicaceae; genus Camelina; species Camelina sativa. The sequence goes on along the minus strand of NC_025690.1, from coordinate 6,406,010 downwards.
CTATGTCAATAATTTCTCAAATCTGAAAATAGTATTCTCTGTGGTTCATATCAATTGTTTTTATAGGATTGTTTTCTTTTGTTTGAAGTTAAGTGTCCATTTTGATTTTGATGAAAGTTTTGCCAAAAGAGTACCTTATGGATACTCTTAATCATGAATAGGTGTTACAGATTATTTTATGATCTTGGATGAGCGGTTAAGAGTTACTGGTGAATTTGATTCAGTAAACACGGGAATGACCATCTTATAAAGTAATGTGTATGTGAGAACTATGATCGGGTATATATGAAAGCGATCGGGTCGATCGATAGAGTTTTATTCATGTTTTCAATGTTACATATATACTTACATACATTATGCTAATGTGCTACATATTTTGACTGTACAAAAAAAAATAATAATAAATGAAAAAAAAAAGTCTCTTAACACTTGTAAGTTTTTGTTTTTTTTTGCTTTTTTTTTATTTGTCAAACTTAACACTTGTAAGTAACAACCCATAAAATTATTTTATTTTCTGGACATTAAAACTTTTGAAATCTAAATTCCGATAGATAAAAGAAAGAAAAAACATTTTGCTGCACTCCTGTGTTAGATAATCAATGACTTTGGAAAGAAGTCATAGACCATATAAATCAATGCTGTAAAAAAACTATTACATCCAATCTATAAATTCTTTGTATTTAATATCCTCTGTTTACTTTCGCGCTGAACTGAAGAACCGTAGAAAAGGGTTTTGTTTTGTGCCAATTTGCTCACTTTCGTAAATTGAGTTGTTAATACTTAATGAACACAAACATGATATTTATCCATATGACTTTATTAAATAAGTATATATTTAGATAAGAACGAAATTTACGCAAAAAAATAACATAAGTTAACGTAAGGAATAAGGATACAAACAAAGTAAAAAATGTTGTCTTTGACACGTTTACAGTAAGCTAGTTAGGGTTTACATTGTCATTTTAATCCCATTTTTAGGTCTTAGGACCACATGCTTATGCTTGCAAGCAAAATAAAAAGCCAACAAAACTTTATCTTTATTATGGACCAACCATGCAATTCATGATTCTCTATGCCCAAGAAAAAATAAAAGAAGATCCTCGTTTTTATGTTCAGTCTTTATCATCTTTTTCCAAATTTTAAACTAAACCAATTTCTTTTGGCTGATAATTAATACTCCAATATCACTCGGTCAACTTGTGAGCTGTAATAGCATTAATTGTTTGCTTATCAACCAGGTTTTGAGTTATACTTTCCCCCGGGAAATAAAGATCATAAACCATTATTGTGATTTATGAAAATATTTCGGAAAAATTAGTAGAAAGCTTTTGGGTTTTGACTTTGAATAATATGATTCTCCCAAGAACGTTTTAATTTACGTGGCGAGCTTAAAAGTATAAGGGTGATGCCTTGGGGTGACACGCGAAGTTTTCATATACGTGTCACTTTTCAAATCTTTAGCGTGTTAATTATGATTACGTAGTTTTGTTGACAAGTTCTTTTATAAACTTAAGAAGACCATATTTATCGTCATTGATAATCATCAGTTTTTGAATTATTGTTATTTAATTTAGAACAGTTTTGGTCGTGTCTGGTGGATTAGTGACAAGAACCGCACAGAAGGTTAAAGTCTAACAACACGGCTCGTGGAGTTGATCGTAAATATTGCTGACTCGCGAGGGCATATGAGTCAGATAACAAGAAATATTGAGGAAACCAAAGTACGGTTTCGTGGAGTTGCGTCGTTACGAACTGAACTGGTGTCGTTAAGTAAAGCAAAAATGTTCGGACAATAAGACGTGAATATATCGTGTTGGTCGTTGTTAAATCCCCACAAAAAAAACTCGTGTTTATAAATTACAACTATGCGTAGAAATGGTAATCAAAATTACTATTATGGATTTATGTATTTTAGGATAGACAATTTACGATGAACTTGCTAAAACATACGAAGAAAAACACGGGATCAATCTATTTGATTGTCTTTAACCTGAAACTATAATTACTGTATTCTGACCTAATAAGTGAAATATAGTAAAAGATTGTAGGACAAGTAAAAAGTAAGAATTTGATTCCCAAAAAAAAAAGGTAAAAAGGTAAGAAAAATCGAATTGAAATTCGAAGGGACTAATTAAGTAGAACGAAGTTTTAAATGATAGTCATCACACCACCAAGACAATTCCGAAATTGTAGCCTCAAGGCTCAAGCACCCGATTATTCATGTTTTTATTTGGCTATGAGTGTGACATACATTTCTGAATTATATGGTGGTAGGGTACATATCGTATTATGGTAAACACATTACATAAATATTATTATATCTATCGTTTCGCTCTTCTTTGTATTTCCTATTATATATGAAAATAATTCTCGCGCACTTTTATGTATGTGAAGATCACATTTGTGAGGGTGGACGATGAAAAAGAGGAAAGAATCACGAAAGGTGGTCCTTGTGTACACAAATGGTATATGTGCCCTTGAGAATGGGTTAAAATAGCTAGTAATATATGAATGCGGTCCATTGCGCCCGCCACTACAACTTGTCAAAACCTTATATCACTAATTTGTTCCGGGTCAATTCGGTGATGATTTAATTTATTATTTGTTAACGACGAAACTCACGACTTGCATTATCAAATTCTCCCAAATTGCGAAGTGATTTCACAAAATCTTGTATAATACGAGAAAGTGACACCTTGACATGTTATTTATCTAATATCTGTCTTATTTTATTATTTAGATTTAATTAACTAAATTCATTTGTACTTTACACCTAAGTAACTACTGGTTCATAAAAAAAATTTCAACATTTCTTTTTTTCTATGTTATCATGTTTGTTGTTCGCATTAATGCTACGAAGAAAAAAATTATGTGAAAATGTTTGACAAATTTATTTATTCATTAGAGTGTTTATGTATGTCTTTCCTACTCTCCATAAACCGGTCCGGCAATTTTGAATGTCATATGCAATGTTTTTTTAAAACCCTTTGTAAATAAAATTATAAAAATAGTAATATAAAAAATTATTCCATATTGTAGTTCGTTTTGTTTGTTCACATTTTTCTTCGTTTTTTCTTTGTTTTTATGTTCATTTAAACATTTATAAGAAAATAAATATCATATTGCCTAATAACTCATTATTGTTTTAGAACTTCTCGAATATGGAATTTTTTTATTAGACTTACATATTTGTTTTCCGAAATTGAAGTTTACTTTAAATATCAGTAACAACAAGTTTAATTAACATTAATCTAATGCTCATTCACCAGCAATTCAAAAGATGAAATAAGTTTTTACATAAACCTAATAAAATTTCATCCGTAAATTGGATATATCTACATGATTAATATACTGTTTTCTTATATAAAACCTCTAAGTTTTTTCAAACTTATAAAAAAATCTAATAATAACTGAACTTATAATTTTTTCCCCGACATAAAAAACCTAAAATTTTTGGTCTAAAATATGCCCCAAACAAATTTATGCCCTAATCCTTTGCTTCACTTGCTTGGCCTTTGGGTCGGGCCTTGAACCATGTTTTATTTTTACTTTAGGTTGTCGTGTTTGTTGGTTGTGTTAATATTACTACATCATAAAAAAAATGAACTATCATGATTTAATAAGTTGAACATGTTAGGTTTTGTTCCTTTCTTATATTTTAGAATCTCTATTTTTTTTCCCTTTTGGGCATTTATGTGGTAAAGCAACTTTTTCTTATTGGACGATGCATATGAGTCTTTCCATTGTAAATTTAGTTTCTTATTATTCTTCATCTTTTAAGAAAAAAAAACGTATTTTAAACTATTATAAAAATGGAATATTGTATGTTACTATCATATGCTTAAAAAACTATGTTGTTAAGTTTGTAATGTCTTTTTATCTCATGGTCTAAAATATGCCCCAGAAAAATTGATGCAATAATCTTTGGCTTCACTTGCTTGGTCTTTGGGTTGGGCCTTGAACCATTTTTAATTTTTACTTCAGGTTGTCATGTTTGTTGGTTGTATTAATATTACTACATCATGAAAAAAGGAACTATCACGATTTAATAAGTTGAACATGTTAGGTTTTGTTCCTTTCTTATATTTTAGAATCTCTATTTTTTCCCTTTTGGGCATTCATGTGGTAAAGCAACTTCTTCTTATTGGACGATATATATGAGTCTTTCCATTGTAAATTTAGTTTCTTATTATTCTTCATCTTTTTAGAGAAAAAAAAACTTATCTTAAACTATTATAAAAAGGAATATTGTATGTTACTATCATATGCTTAAAAAACTAAGTTGTTAAACTTGTAATGTCTTTTTATCTCATGGTACGATATGAGTTGCAAATTTCTATACTATATCTGATTAATTTGACTTCTATAGTGAGTAGTATATGCTGATTGTACATAGGTATCATATATTTTAGGAATCTTAGTATCAAATACCGCATTATTAAAAATACCTCTTTTCCTATGTCACTTTTCAATAATACCTTTTGATGTTGTTCATTTTCAAAAATACTCATTTTCTATGTATAAAATGACTAAATTCTAAATTTTAAACTCCAAATACCAAACCCTACCCATAAAAAATATATCATAAACGTAAAATAGAGAACCCAGAACTTAAAAAAAATTCTTCAAATTAATTTAACATACTGTAATTTGTGTAAAAGATGGCAAAAATGAAAATATTCGAAAGATTATTTTTGAAAAAGGTATCTCAAAAATGATAATTCTAACAAATTTTCATATTAGAAAGATGTTCCAAAATTTCTCGACATTAAAAAAATAATATTATATCATGAGAAATGAGTTTCTCACCAATACACATGCTCTAATATGTATGAAAAAGCTAGAGGGGAAAAAACCATAAACACTCTACTATGTAATCAAAAGTATCTCCATGTGTTGAAATACTCTAATACTATATAAAATGAAAACTCACATAGCATCAAACAAATGAACCCAAAAAAATTAATCTGATCAGTATATTTTTAAAATCACAAAAATAACCATTACTGAGTAAACAAATAAAAACTAATAATCTCTAAATTCTTGAAATTGAACAACAATGTAAGTTAAATCCGTGTGTAACACGGGATGACTTCTAGTTATGTATATAGTAAACATGGATGCACAAGTTTTGCTTGTTAATTGTTATCACCAGCTTTTTCGAATTTTAGGGACATGGAGCAAGGCGTAAAAACGTTTCTCTAAATTCGATTTCTGTTAGAAAAAAAAACACACACACATACACATGTAGGTTAGAAACTGTTTGTGTTGCTGGATGGTTTTGGTGTTTGGCTTTTGCAAAAGAAATAGAATAATTATTAAGACCATGTTTACTGGTCGTTGCTTCCCCAAATTTTTTTATTAAAACTAATAAAAAAATACAAAAAGGAGAGAGAAAGTGAGAAAACCGTTACTGAAGTTACTCAATGTAGATTCATTTTTTAGACTTTTTATACATATGTCAGTTTCTTATTAGTTATATATTAAAATATATATATATTTTTTTGAGCAATGGTGAATCTGTTTTCCGCTGGTGATGCTCTTATGGTCTGGTGACAGGGTCCAGTTGACAATCCGTCGGACCAAACTTTTTCTATTGGACAGTTGATTGGTTTAAGTTGGTTGTCGTTAAGTCATGCTCTAATCTTAAGTCATTAAAAGATAAACCGGGTCATCCAATGTTATCCAAAAAAGGAAACGTTAAGATTGTTGTAAAAAAAAAAACGTCAAGATTGACCAATATAAATACAAAAAAAAAATACTAACCAATAATCAAAACCAATTCAACTAATTTTATTCCAATATCGTCACATCGATAACTCACTTGTTTGGCAAATACTTACATATGGGGAACTTTGAGTTTCTGGTCCCAAAACTCAATTTTTTTATGGAGAAGCATGATTTAAGTATTTAAATAAATTAATTATGGATCAAAACTCCAAAACTATTTTATCACCAAAAATTATCATTAACATTTCATATGTATTTTTACTTCCTACAATAATATGTTTCTACCAATATTACTAAAATGAAAATATAAAATTTGAGAGATTAATTTATAGCTAAAAAAATTAAGAGACCCTAAAATAAAGTGATTTAAAATAAGAGTACTATTTATAAGTCCATTTTAGAGTTGGAAATGAATTATCGGGTAAATGTTTCCTTTCAAAAAATGTTTTGAGTATGATTATATATTATCTTTGCCATATATTATTTTACGCTTTAAATATGTAGAAAATAGTAATTGATGTTCATAGTTTTACTGATCCACCTTGGAGAGTTTTTGGGGACGAGGAGAACATGATCACATTTCCGGATTCGAGTCCTACTAGAAGAAAGTGATTCATTATGTGGTGCTATAATTCTTCAGACAGAAGATAAACAATAAAGAATACGTAGTCCCCTAGACCCCAACAATGACATACATCTCATTCTCGTGCAGGCACCATGTCAATATACAATAAATATATTTTAAGCACCGAATACGTATATCTACCATATACCAAAATATTTGAAGTACAGAATTCAAAACGCACATAAGTGCATACATAGTCGTTTAATTTATTTGTGACAAAAAAAATATATAAATGGTTTAATATAGTTTGATGGAGAATTTATTGCTGTAATGCCACTTATCGGGAAATTTTAATCTTGCATACCACTTGAGAGTCTGCATACCACCCAAAACGTAATATTCCCATGTTACTCTTACTGAAATAATTGTTAAATTAATTTAATTTAACGAAATGAAAAAAAAACAGTCGCTTCTGGTGCTCCTTTGGTCGACGGAAAAGCTATTTTAAAACGGAAGCTCACGATTCGGTGCAGCTATCTCATTCCATTACTCTTGCTCTACGGCTGCCTTTGACGCAATAACCGCCACGTCCTTCTTATCTCCACTTCTCGTCTGTGGCGTTTAATTCATGTAAGTAATTGGTTTTGTACATTTATAAAATTTGGGGGCTCATTAGATCTTGGCATTTGTTGTTTGGGTATGTACATTGGATTGATAGATTCGGTTTTAAGAGATGATTAGGTAATTGCATTGTTATGTAGTGTCTGAATCGTGTTGAATCAAGAGAATCTCAGATCTAAGTAGACCAATTTTAGTAGAGCGGCAAATTATAGGATAACTGGAAATACTGGTACAAATGTAAGATTGAAGGACAAATGGTATAACCAGTACAACTTTGGATTTGTAATTGTTGTTTATGTGGTTATATTTCGAGGAGGCGATGAAGAAGAATAACCACACAAGTGTACATTATGACATTGGCATATACTATTCAGAGCATGAGTGGATTTCCAAGAATCCACTATATGCTATATTGTTTAAGACAACATCTTTGGAGAAGATGACATATTCTGTGTTAGTAGATAAGATACGGAAGAAGAGCGCAATAAATGAAACCGTAGGAAAGCTGAAATTGAGTTACCGTCAATCTAAAGCTCGAAGAGAGTCAAATATTGAAGATGACGATGATGTATAGTATTTTTAACGTCATTGGACACAGATGGACTTAAACCAGTATTGCATGTGGAGGTGGTAAATGGTGTCGAGCAACTGTCAAGAGCGGAGCGGGGAAGTTCTGTTGGCATAAATTATGATAGTGTTGATGATCAACAGTGTAATGCAGGAATCATTACTATTTTTAGAGAGGGGGAAACATCACAACAAGAGCCGGTTATTGTAGAGTCTATAGTTGAAGAACCGGATATTGAACATCCGATGGAGAATGCTGAGAGAATGGAGAACACTGATAGAATGGAGAACACTGAGAGAATGGAGAATGCTGATAGAATGGAGAACACTGAGAGAATGGAGAATGCTGATAGAATGGAGATTGTTGAAAATGTTGTTATTGGAAATTCTGAGAATGTAGTGGGTGTGGATAACCCGATAGGTAATGTGGATGTCGTTGAGGGTGGTAGGCTTGAATATGATGAGCCTCCACGTCATGTAGAAGTAAGTCATATGTTTAAAGAATGGGAAGATGGTACAGGTCTTGAAATATTTCAGGAATTTTCTTCTAAAGAGGCAGTATGGGATGTGCTTAACAAAGCTGCAAATAAGCACTGTTATGGTGTGAAGACAGTTGCGTCTGACACGACGCGACTTATGGTGGAATGTAGTCAAGCTTCAGAAGGTTGTGAATGGTATTTGCGAGCTGGAAAAATTAAGGATTCTGATTTTTGGAGTGTTAGAGTACATAAAAACATGCACACATGCTCTCGGTCTGAAGACAGTACAAGCTATATCAAACAAAAAGGCACACCACGACTAGTAGCATCTGTTTTTCATGAAGATTATCCAGGTATATTTGATACCCCGACTCCTAAAAACATCATGAGTATAGTTCGAGGTAGACTGGGATTGCATTGTTCCTACTCCACCGCCTTGAGAGGGAAAAAACAACATGTTAAAGATGTGCGAGGGAGTCCTGAAACAAGCTACACGAATTTGGAATCTTATCTACACATGTTATGAATGGTGAATCCTCGGACAATAACAAGTGTCGAGTTGGACGAAGAAAAAAGGTTCAAATTCTTATTCATTGCTTTAGGGGCTAGCATTGAAGGGTTTAGGGCAATGAGAAAGGTAATAGTTGTTGATGCAACACATCTGAAGACTATGTATGGTGGTATGTTGGTTTTCGCAACAGCTCAGGATCCTAATCATCACCATTACCCCATTGCGTTTGGTGTGATTGATACTGAGAATCATGTTAGTTGGCCATGGTTTTTCAACAAGCTGAAAACCGTCGTACAAGATGATCCTGAATTAGTTTTTTATAAGTGACAAGCATAAAAGCATAATATATGTTGTCTCAGAGGTGTATCCAAGTGCAAGGCATGCTCACTGTATATATCATTTAAGTAAAAACCTCAGAGAATATATCAAGACCGACAAGGATATAGCTTCAGATAAATTCAAGGAGTGCGCTCATATTTATACTAAGAATGATTTCGATAGAGATTTTATGGATTTAAGAAGGAGATTTCCTAATGCCGCTAATTTTTTAGATGAAAAGATTGGGTTGGATTAATGGGCAAGATGCCATTTTGAAGGAGATAAGTACAACATTGACACAAGCAACGCAGCCGAATCAATGAACAGTGTGTTTGTTGATGTAAGGAAGTTCCATTTGTTGCCTATGATTGGTGCTACTATTGAGAAATTTTCTGAATGGTTCAACAAACATAGGAAAGACTATGCTGGTGCATCAAACACAAGGAAACTGGTGCCGGTTGTGGAGAATGAATTGCATGACCGTTGTGAAATTGCAGTACGTTTAACAATGACTGAGTTAAACAGCTACCACCTTGAGTACATCGTCATAGGTCTGGATGGGAAGACTTATTTGGTGGACTTGAAAATGAAAAGTTGTTCTTGCAGATGTTTTGATATCGACAAGTACCCATGTGTCCATGCCATGGCCGCGCTCAGAAATCTCATGAGGAGAGAAGTAAGAAGAGTGCATATCGAAATGCATGATCTCTGCTCAATATATTACTTGATTGAGACGTGGGCATTGGCATATTACAGAACAATTTATGTTGTGCCCCATGAGTCTGACTGAACTGTTCCTGCTGCAATTCGATAATTAATGGCTAAACCGCCATAGTACACTAAAACTGGTGGTGGAAGAACACAAGAAAAGAGGTTCCGTTCTATTGCGGAACGTCGTCGTAAGAGGAGGAGGCAAATGAAGTTTAAACCTGGCATAAACTTGGAAAAGTTTTTGCAGCCTCCAAATCCTGCTGAACAAACTGAGGACACCTAAGCAATTTGTTTTATGTATCTGTGTTTTGTGGAATGCTCTGTTTTGTGTTGTTTATCGTAGAACCAATTGTAACTTTTGACAAACTAAGTTCTTCATTTTATGTATGTGTGTTGTGTTGGTAATTCAGAAAACCAGGTTCATCTAGAGACAACTAAGAATAACACTTATTAATGGGTTTAGTGTATAATAAGGTTCAACTGGATCAACTTGTAGGTTCAACAGGAACAACTAATAGGTTCAACAGGAATTTATTTGATGTTTATCTCAATTATGTATTGCTGAAATTAAGATAAATTAGAGGTAAGAAGAAGTCCATAACATGAAAAAAATATAGTGAATTTTATTTTTATTTTTTCTTAATACAAGCTATTGTTTCATATGAAGCTTCATATGAACCCCTCTTCAAAGTATATGGGACTCTTTTGTTCTTCTCATATCATTTTACAACAAAATACGGGAAAATTATGATATCGTTAAAAATTTTCAACAATAACCTCTTAGCTGATGAATTATCATGAAACAAAATGTGGCCAACTTTAATCCTAAAGGTTAAGTAAAGGTCAACTATAAAAACACGAAAATCTTTTAAAGTCCAACTATGTTAGTGCAGGAACAACTGGACACTTAAGTACAACTATGAATAAAGATATCTGTATTTTAATATTATCTCAAAAATATACTTATTCCGCTCTCCTATTTCACAATTCATTTTCTTAATTTCTTATAAATTTCAAAAGTAGATCTAGGGTTTCGATAATTAACGAATTAACAAAGAAGCGTCGGCGATTTCAGGTTTCGATAATTAACCATGTCAATCAGCTACACTGAGAGTTCCGAAACTGAAGCAAGCTTCGATAGTGGCGGTGCAAAAGCGGACGGTAATTATGGAGTTCCAACCATATATTTCTGTGGCGAACAGATGAAACGAGAAGTGTGTGCTAATGGGGAGAATCAAGGCAGAAAATACTACAAGTGCCCAAAGAGTGAGGTAATGCTGTTTTGTATTGCAATTGTATGCGGCTCACTTTACTTTAGTAATGGAGCTTTCTTAGTAATTTTGTGTTCCGTTTTTGAAAAAAATTGAGTATAGGTTGGTGGAGAACACTTATCTAAGTGGTGGGATGATGCTATTGATGAAGAGTTTCTTAGGTTGTGGCACGAAATTAGGACCCAGTGTGGTGTTAATCATCCTGGAATGGATTCCATTCGTCAATCATTGAGTCGTATGCGTCTTGAACTTGATTCCCTTAAAGAGGAGCATAGTAAGCAAATTAAGCAGACTCCTACTTTGGAGGCACTTTCTGAGTCAATGTGTGTTATGCGTATTGACATGGCACATGTTAAGGAGGAGAATGACCTTATTGTACGCTTGTACCGTTTTGGAGGTGGTGATGCGATGGAGTCATTTCGTGAGCATCTCCGTGTTATGCGTATTGAGGTTGGTGATCTGAAAGAGCGCTTAGCCAAGAAAGAATCTGAGATTCATAAGCTAAAGGAGTTACTTGCTAAGTGGTAATTGTGTGCGTCTAACTTTCTAAGACTTTGTTGTATAACTATCTAAGACTATGTTGTTTAAGCTTTCTAAGACTTAAGACTTTGTTGTTTAAGCTTTCATGAGCACTATGTAAGACTTTGTTGTTTAAGCTTTCATGAGGACTATGTAAGACCATGTTGTTTAAGCTTTCTTTCATGAGCATCTATAACAATTATACTTGGTGTAGTACTAATATTGTAGTTGTACCAAATTATACTAGTTGTCTAAACACAAAATTACACATAGTTGTACTTAAAAAAATAGTTGTACCTAAATAACACCAAAATACCAACTAATAATATTCGAAGACTATTTCAAAGAAAATCCAACTTTCGAAATACACACAATCCTACTTTCGCTGTTGCTTCCCACCTCCTGTGTATGGTGTCTTGAGCAGATTGGATGGTGCCCTTCTTCGTTTCTTCCCAGTTTCTATTAAAGTGACATTGTCATTCTTTTCTTTACCCTTCTTCTTCGTGTTCACCTTCTTCTTCTCTTGATCCTTAATCTTCTCTTGTTCCTCAATTTCCACTTCTTCCTCCATTTCCTCTTGATGCTTTTCATTCTCTTCATCCTTCTCATTCTCATTCTCTTCATCCTTCTCATTCTCCTTCTTTTGATCCTTCTCTTTCTCATTCTCTTGATTCTTCTCCTGCATAATTTTGGTAACAGACTACTATTAAGAACAATAAGTAAACCCATGTCAAAACCCTCAAGTCCCTTAAGTGCTTTTTAAAAATCATCTAGCTCATGTATCCAAATTTCCTCTGCTCGTGGTACATAGACAGCGAGTCTTCTGTTGAGGCCATCTAATTCTTCCTTTAACCCAGATATTTCTGTAGGACGTCTCAAAAAATTCATTAAATCGTCTGCTATGTAATCATAGCTTTCCACCAGATCATCTCTTGTCTTCCTGTATTTAGGAAAACCTTTCTCATTCAAAACCGCATCAAGATTAGCATCAACTTTTATTTCTCCCTTAAAAACTCTTTGGATAATAACTATTTTTTTTCTCTAACTTACCCACTGCAACTAAATCACAAAGTAAAGTAACTTTTTATCCAAAAATAAAATAAAATAAATCACAGAGTCAAACCTGAGTTTTTTTTTCAAAACAAATGGTGATTAATAAAGAATACTTTTACAAGTTTTTACGTAATCTATCTTTTATTTTTCTCAATCTGATCACGTTTAGTCATTTTTTAATTTTTTAACCTATTTTCAAAAACTAAAATTTAACTGGGGTAAAAATTCTTATTTCATAATGTGTCAATCAAAAAGGAAGTTTTAATAAAATGTTTATACTATATACGGTAGCTATACAACAAACTGTTCTATTTCTCCAAACTTATTGTATTTACTAAACTCTATGATATTATGTTCCTTCAGTCGAGCCAACGTCATCAATTATTTTGCTTTGTTGAATTACTTTTTCGTATTACTTTGAATTGATATAACAACTAAATTTATTGTTGCATCTTGATATTAGATATAGTTTTTGTTTTCATTTCATCTTAAGCAAATATTATGTGTGGGGCTTGTGGAATTTTTTTGTAAGTGAACCGAAATTACTTGGATATTTTTGGCAAAAATCATATACATAATGCTTAATCCAAAAATATGTACTTGATTTTTTTTTACTTGAATATAGCTTTAACACAAAAAGATGATAATAGTTTACCAATTATGTATCACAAATAAACTAGTTTAGATTATATTTCGACATGAAAAAGTGAAGATACCTTTTTATCCATCTTTTGTTTTTTTTTTTTTTTTTTT
>NC_025690.1:6349194-6392899 GCF_000633955.1 Camelina sativa | reverse complement strand
CTAAACTTTTCTTCCATAAAGAGCATCTTAAGAAGCTCATTTCCAATAGTATTATTGGATGAAAACTAAAAATATTGTTAGTCTAGGTGAACTATATCTAAATATAATGACAAGTTTGTTATTATATTATATAAATCTTAAGTTGATGACTTTATCTTGAGGCTTTTGGTAAATATTCTATGATTTTTTTTTCTTACTTGTATTAATTCTGATTTGGGAAACTATTTCTAATAAGTAAGTTGTAAATTTCATTTTACTAATTCATAGAATTTTTTTCCCAAATCATACAACTAAACTAATATATGTACCCACATATATCAACAATGAATTTCTTTTGCTTTTTTTCATCAAAATAATATATTGATAAAAGTTTATACTGATGGGAAAGCATTTTATTTGTAAAGAAATTCACAAAGTAAGACTTAGCGATATGAGTTAAAATACTCAGCCGCATTCAAATTGAGACATTGCTCCAAAAAATTTGAGCAAACTAAATAGACAATAGAGTTGAACATCATCTTAACATGAAATAATATTTTTATAATATATATCACCATTTATAACCATGTTCTCCACTATCAGAAAATAAAATCATGACTTAAGCTAACTTAAATTATGTAGCACAAAATAAATATCCACAAACAATTTACATAGAAAGGATTTGAATTTAATAATTCCCTTAAATTATGATTTTTTTATAAAAATTAATGTTCTTGTAATATATTTTTAATATTCAAAAACTGAAAATTAAAAATTTCTGAAAATGGTATGTTAATAATGTACATTGAATGAAAAAAAAATTGAAATGTTAAAAAAAGAATTTCCTAGCAGAACTAAGAAATATTAAGAAATATCAAAAGAAAAGACAAGCTTAAAACAAGAAGTGTCACAATGCATGAGAATATTAATTATAATTGGACTGTCTTTATGTTTAAGACATTTATTACTTCTACATATATATTTTTTCCCCACTCTCTAATTGTAGGCTCCACTTTTAAACCATACATCTAACCATAGTTAAAATCATCAAACCCTACCTTTCTCCTCTCTTGTTAAACATCTTCAAGCCCTGTCCTTTATTTTTAAATATATTTATTATTCACATTTATTAATATTATAATTTTTCTATTACATCTCTCCTTATTAAATTATTTTATTCTCTCTTAGCAACATTCATAAACCAGATTCACTATCATCTCTTATAACTCATCTTCTTCTTCTTCTTCTTCTTCTTCTTCTTCTTCTTCTTCGTGTTCCCAAAAAAAAAATTTACTTATTATAAAAAAAAAAAGTTGATTAATCCCTTTTCATTATCCTTCTTCTTCGTTTCTTCTTTTGGAGCTTTTAACATAAACCCTAATATTTTCTTGATTTTTTTCGTTTTTTTCAAGAAACGAACATAAAAGTCATATAGAGAGATGCTTGAAGTTAGAGCAATGGATATGATGACTCCTAAATCACCAGAACCCGAATCCGAAACTTCGACCCGGATCCAACCAGCTAAACCAATCTCCTTTAGTAACGGAATCATCAAACGCCACCACCACCATCACCATCACCACAACGTAACCGTCACTTACAAAGAATGTCTCAAGAACCACGCGGCGGCGATTGGAGGTCACGCGCTAGACGGCTGCGGCGAATTCATGCCGTCTCCTTCGTCAACGCCTTCCGATCCAACTTCTCTCAAGTGTGCAGCTTGTGGTTGCCACCGTAACTTCCATCGCCGTGATCCTGAAGATTCCTCCGCCTTACCACCACCGTCTCTTCCTTTGTCTTCTACCACAACCGCCGCAATTGAGTATCAGCCTCATCACCGTCACCATCCTCCACCTCCGCTTCCTCCTCCGTTACCTCGTAGTCCTAGTTCATCTTCTCCGCCGCCTATCTCATCCTCTTACATGCTTTTAGCTCTTTCCGGTAACAATAAAACCGTGCCATTCTCAGATCTGAACTTCTCAGCCGCCGCCGCCGCAGCTAACAATCATATCTCCACCACGACGCCTGGCTCGAGGAAACGTTTCAGGACTAAGTTTAGCTCGAGTCAGAAAGAGAAGATGCATGAGTTCGCCGACCGAATCGGTTGGAAGATTCAGAAACGCGACGAGGACGATGTCCGTGAGTTTTGCCGTGAGATCGGAGTTGATAAAGGAGTTCTCAAAGTTTGGATGCATAATAACAAGAACACCTTCAAATTCCCCGGCGGAGGCATCGCCACTGTGCAGAGGGATGGTAACGGTGTCGGCGGAGAGGATGATGGTGTTCGCGGTGGAAGTGGTTTGGGTAACGATGAAGACGGTGGGGGTGGGGGTGGTGGTGGGAGATTTGAGAGTGATAGTGGCGGAGCTGACGGTGGAGGAAACGTAAACGCTTCGTCGTCTTCGACGTGAAGAAGGAAACATCTTGTCGTTTTTTTGCAGGGAAAAGATTTAAATAAGGGAAAGAAGCTTAAGCTTGTTTTAGCTTTTAGATCATAGAGAGAGTAAGAGAGAACTAAGCACTTCTATTATTATCGTTAATACGTTTTTTTAATATTAATTAAAACTCTTTTAGCTCTTTATATTTTTATTTTTATTATAAATTCATTACCAATAATATTACATTCCGAAATGTTTCTTTCATTATTATTTTTTTTCTATTATGTCAATTTTCTCAATTAAATAACCATGAAATAAACTCCTAATTAGGAAAAATTAGTATTACCAAATTAATATGTTTTTTGACTTCTTGTTTTAAATGTACTTTGTCGCTTAATATAATGTAACGTTCCGAAAGGTTTCATAATAATTTTCCACTAATGGAAAGTTTATATGAAGTTATGAACTATTTCACCCTAATTAGCGACAAAGTCACACAGGTCAATACATACTTAGTAATGAAACAAACCCTAAAATGTGACTTTCCCCATAATAAATTAAATAAACTAGTGAAATTTAATTAATTTTTAATAATATTTTTTGGCTTTCTTATCTTGAAGAGTACTTTGTCGCTTAATTTAATATGCGATCAAACTAAGATCTAGGTGTCCTTTTCATAAATCTCTCTTTATTCTTTGAGAAAAGGGACAGTTTTTTTTAATATATTAAATTATTCTAATATTATATTTTCCAATGATTAGTTATCTTGGTGTCTGATTAACCCAAGATTCATTTAAATTTCCTCCTTAATCCATTTCTTTGCTCATCCTAACATTCCCACTATCCGTTTTTGGTATATAATGCTCAAGTGTTCATTATTCTTAAAGTACAAACTACAAACAAGTATATATTAGTATATAATTGTAATCTAACTAATATTATTAAAGTGCTATATAGGGTTAGTTTAGGAAGTGGAACTAATCATTAACTTTACGAATAATTTGGAATAACTTTCTAATTGGGAAACGTAGAGATGCAGCCGTGGTTATGCGATAGGGTTATGACAACAATTAGATACTAGTCGTGATTAACAAATGTCGGTTTACCAAACATTAAATATAAATAAAACTGTACTTAGCTAGATTACCACAAATATGATTTTATCTCCTACTTCTATAATGTAATGTATCTAGGATTCAATTCTTGAATACGTTACGCTCCATTGCAAATGTAGTAATAGACAAAATAAAATAATAACTTTTGAGTTATATCACCTAACAAGATTTGTTAAATTTTTAATATTACAATATCGTGAAGTCACAAATCTCTTTTTCGTGGTGGGGACAAACTTTAACACAAGCTGAGGTTATGGCCCTAACTGCCATATACCATGTGCACAGTGCACCATTTAGTATATATACTAGGTTTGAACCCGCACATACAGTGCACCATTTAGTATATATACTAGGTTTGAACCCGCACATACGTGCAAAGTTATTTTTGCATAATTTCTAAAAAAATATAATTATTAAACGAATAAACTCATCTAATATGTCTGATTGTAATGTTTAATATTTTTTTAACCTGAAAAAACCCATTCATCGTAATTCATATGAGTAAATAGTATGTCCGCATATGTTTTGCTTGAATTTTTGTTCCCAAAATTCTCGTCCATTATTTTGTCATACATGAGTATACCCACATAAAATTCTCACACAAAATTCTCATAACCTAATTACTATGGAATTAATTTGAATGATTTCCTAAAATATAATAAATCTGTTGTTTAATCTTTTTTCTTCTTCTTAATATGTTAATTGGGTCAGTTTGGCAACATGGATATTTGATATGATTTTTAACCCTTAAGTGTATTCCCCAATTAATAGTATAGATTTCCTTCAATTATTGAATGAAATATTATTTAGTTATACTAATCACAATTTATACATTAGTAAGAGAAGGGAAAATAATAAAATGGGATATAATTGGTCATTAGATCCCTTATATAATTGGTCTTAGTTATGATATTATATCACTGAATTTTATAAATTTTAATTGGTCATTAGTTCCCTATATATCTCAGCTATTGGTATAATATTATTATTTGTTTTCATTTTTATTGGACTGGATTTTCTAAATTTTAAGAATTCTGTAAAAACACTATAACTACATATTTATATATAATTTTTAACTACATAGTTATCCAAATTAAAGTATATATTCAAGTCATTTTAATTGGTGATTATATGTTTTTTTGGGCAAAAATAGTTATTGTTTTTAGTAAAAGAATAAACATTGAGCGAGTTTCAAATGATCTTCGATTCTTTCACCATTAGAGCTTTATAAAATTATTAGAAAGGTAACATTATTTATATTTCTGAAGATATGATTTTAAATAGATATATTTTTACATCTCATAATATAGTTATATTATTATTACAATACATAGTGAAATTAATTTAATTTTGAAAATATGTAAGGAATAATATTTCTCAATTTTTGAATAATATTTACCAATTTTAGAATTTATAGGAGAAAAATATTATGTATATAAATAAATTGAACAGCGGTGTAGTTGACAAAAATATATATATGTATATATATATATATATATATGATAGTGACAGTTTTATATAATTTTATGAAATACTAAGGGTGAATAATAAATTAGGTACGGAGTTTTCTGGCGATGACACATCAACTTTTTCTTCAGAATACTTCTCTTTTAATATATAAGGAATATATATATATATATATATATATATATATATATATATATATATATTTGTTCCTGACGTAACTAAAGCTAACAAAATCGTACGTTTTATTTTATTGTATTATTTTTTCTTTGGAAAAGTTCGAAATCTGAATATAGGGTATAAAACAACATTGGTCGACCTAATATCTTATGAATTTTAATTTTAGTGGGATATAGACCTGATTTGGTAATGGTCCAAAAGATTGAAATAAATTTGTGATGCTTATCAATCATAAATTAATTATTGATAGAAAAATATTTACATTCGTCAAATTTAGAGACTCTTATTTAGTAATATATATATATATATATATATATATATCAATGAATCAAAAAAGTTATATCGGGACTATTCAATTAAATTATCACTTTTTAAATTAAATTATCAATTAAATTATCACCTTTTGAATTCTCTTCATAGTTTTTATTTTCTGCAAATTTACAATGTTAAAAGTCATATAGATGTAACAATGTTTTAACAATTTTAAGGTGGTGCCGTGGTGGTGAATATAAAAATCAGTGGAAAGATTTGGTCGATTTTTGTTTATATATAGCACCACCTATAGGCTATAGTCCTCGATAATTTAACAATAATAATGCTACAAATAAAATTACGTAAGTCTTGCAACACTTACGGATGTAGAAAAAGAAAAACGCAAAACAAAGTTATGCATGAAGTGGGATAGCATAAACTGGAAAATGCTTATTCTAAGAAAGTTGAGATTTGGAGAATCAAAAGACCAGATTGGTGCGTATCTTTTTCCTACCTCTTGTATCCAAATAAAATTATTGTTGTATTAAAAAACAAAAATACAAAAGAACCTATGAGCATTATCTTGAGAGCATCCCCTAGTTGAAAATAAATTAGAGGACCACAAAATAATACAAAAAATGAAAATAATATATTAATATATAATTATAAAAATCATTTAAGATGTTCATTGAAATTTTAAGTAATAATAAGATGTTTATTAATGTAACCGAAAATTTGGATTGTGGAACACTAAATACATATTTTTTTGTTAGTAGATTAAGGTTGTGAATGGTGAACTACTAAAAGCGGTTTTTAACTCATTTTTTTTAAAAACGCACTTCAAACACCAATCAACATCTTTTATTCAATTTGCGTTTTAAAAAAAAAAAAAAAAATCAGATCGCGGATTTGTACAAAAGATTAAGCTTTAGACCGCTTTTTCACCTGCATGCATCTATTATCCAGCGGTTTTCCATAAGAAAACATGCATATTAATTAAAAAATGATTTTTATTGAAATTTTATTATTAATAATAATTAAAGATTTTTTGTTTAAACTTTAAACTAACTAAAAGTTAAAAACTTCTCTCTATATACTTTTTCTCACTTATGCTTAAGTTATTTTCATAACACTTTTTATCTTTATTTTTCTTTTACATTTTAAAAAATTTAATAAATTTCAACCAAAATACGTATTAATAATTTAGTAGTATTTATCTATAGGCTATATCCATTAATAACTTCAATTTAAATAGATTTCTTTTTGAAACTTTTGATAGTTCTTTTTATTGTGTAGTATTTTATATTATTGAATAAATTTAGATACTTTTAAATTTATTCATATAATTGTTGATATATATATAAAATAAAAATATTTATTTATTTATATAAAACAAATTAAATATGAAAAATATGAAATCCGCACCGCAAATAGTTTTTCACCAATCAAACATTATTTTGTACCGCTTAATTTGTATTATCCGCACTTGTCCCACAAATACATTTGTCCCGCACGTACAGCAGTTGAACCGTACCGCACTAACAAATTCTTTGTCCTGCACTACTAAATCCGCGGTTACCATTCGAACCCTAAGTATGATATCTTAGTTAAAAAAAAAAAAAAATCAAATGACAACATATGCATAAAAATTAATCTATCGCTTCATCTTAAGTGCCTCTCAAACCAATAACTTCTAGGCTTTTGCTAGAGTTTTTTTTTTAATTTAATTAATTATCAATTTTTGAAAAATTAATTACCAATTTTTTCAATAGTTAAGTAGAAAAGAAAGTGAATTTATTTTTCATAGTTTCATAGCAAGCCAAGTTAGCCCAAGCTTAGCTTAAATTTTATAGCTCATACTTCATTCACGTTTTGATATAAGATTTTATTATTGTTAACATAATTTACAACTAAACCACAACACACAAGTTGCCCAAAAAAGAAAAAAAACCCGCACAACACGAAAATTATATAGTTAATTTAGGTTAAGATCATGTAATCTATCAAATTGATTGGTGTTTGTCTTAGATTAATTTTTTTAAAACTGTCTGAAATACTTTAAATTCACAAACGTCGTTTACGTCTCCTATAATAGTCGGTAAGTAGTCGCAAATAAAGGTTTTGCGACTACTTAGCGACTAGTTAGGTTGGTCGTAAAAAAACAATTGCACCATCTTTTCTAATTTGTGACTTAGTTCCGACTAGAAAGTAAAGTCGTATATAAGCGACGAATAAATGACTAGTTGTGGAAGTTGCACATTTTCGACTAAAATGCAAAGAAGTTTATTTAAGGACAATTTTGTGACTAAATTTGGCAGTCCTATAGCAGAAATGGTTTTGGGACTTGCACAAAAGTATGAGTTTTGGAGTTTTTGTTATTTGTTTTGGTTACAAACTGGTCACATTTTTTATATTGGTTAATTTCCGAATTTAAAATGCTATTAATAAAAAAGAAAATGATGATTTAAAATAGTTAATCATACCAAAAGATCTTCCTAATCGTACCAAAAGATCATCATCCTAAAAAAGTTTTACAACACAAAAAAGCAAATATCAGATCAAGGTCATAAGTTGGAAGAAATGTTAGACAAAGGGAAATTGGCAGCTGAGGTGGTGCCTACTGTAGTGGCTTGTGTGGTAGCTGTAGAGATGGCAGGTGTGGTTGGTTCATGGTCACTAGGAGCAGAAGCCATAAAACCTGCCAACTCAGGATTTTTTTTCTTTCATGAAGGTGTGGAGCTTCTTGAAGCTAGATTGAGATTGTCGATGCTCCTCATTACTTCGTGCATTTTCAGCCTCGTGTTCAGATATCTTGCGCCGAAGTTAATCTTCAACATCCACAACAGTTGATGTAGAGCTCACATATCTCCTTTTCCTTTTTTCTTTATTTAGTGTCTCGACAAGAGATCCAAGGCCAAAAAGGTTACCTTTGTCATCTGTTTGAGTACACTAAAACAAAGTATTAACATTCATTAAACTAGATCACATACAAAATGAAAACAGAAAACGAAATGGAAAAACAATTGATCCACACCAACACACTGTTAATGACAGAGTCAACATTAAGTATTACAGGTTCATAAGAATAGTAATTTGTGAACAGCAAGAGTTAGAGGGCATAGTTAATCATAATCCAAACTAAGATGATCAAAAATAAATTTGAGATAAAGACTTGAGAGAATAATCAAAACTCATTAATGTATCCATTCTTAGAAAACGAAGACAATAAAAAACATTAATCAAAATATAACGAGAAACAACTTACTTGAAGACAGATCTCATTCTTTTAATTAAGGCTGAGAGTTCGATGAGTTGAATGTTCAGAGGAATTCTTTGAAGTATGCAGATCATCGTCATCCATTTCCGACAATCTCTATTCTATGGTCTTCTCATAAGTTTCAACAACTTATTTTGCTTTTTGATCCACAAAAGATCCATCAACCCTAGTATGTGTTTTCATAAACACTTTGCTAAGTAATACAGGACGTTCCAACTCTTCCTCCTACAATGATAGTCAAACAAATTGAATTCATGTAAGTTGTATTAGAAAATCAGAAGTTAAGTGTTTGGATGGAAACCGAAGTCTTGTCATTTCTTGATGAACTTGCACAAATGATTTCTGACCGGCTTAGTGTTTGTGCACTCCAAGACCTCCACCATTAGAGATTCTGCACTGTTAAGCATTCTCACTCTTCTAAATAGCATCAGAAATGTCCCAATATTTCCACATCTCAGTTAATGTATCACAAATCCATGTTGGTTGTACACCACTCCTCTTAGCTTGACTGACAATGCCTTTCATCCGTTTCTTGGCTATCTTCAAGAAACCTTCTTTAAAAAGTTCAGTAATCCCGGAATCCCAATTAAGCTTCTACTACATCATATAAACAATTAAATTAGCAGCAATTCTAAGTCAAACATAGAGTAAACAATAACACGTTAAAACTATAATCTACATTACCGCAAACATCTTGAAGTATCTCTCTTGAATAGGTATTGGAGTCACCTTCCAACTGTAGTAAGGCCCATCATACTTCCTCCTAAAGATTCCAGCAATCGCTCTTGTCCAGATCTCCGTTCCTAATCCATCAAAACACAATCCACAGCCACTAAGAAGCCTGCCAAGCCCCATGTGACACAAAAACATTCTAACAAGCCAAGGAAGCAACTACATAACACATAAACACAAAAATCAGAGAAATCTCAAGCTTAGATAAGACATGGTCATGCACTCCCCTTTGCCAAAGAAGATTATGACTCTAAACTGACGGATCTACACTCCTAGAAAGCTCCTACAACGATCCCATCTACAAATCTCCACTCCAAAGGCAAGATCTCACAAGAACAAGCACTCTAATCTCCAAAATCCTCAAGAACAGCTTCTCTTTTTCTTTTCACTATAAAAATTGCCAAACTCGGCCAAAGCCACAAGCTTCTCCTTAAATACCCAACCTTAGGGTTTTTCCCAAAACAAAATGCAACCAAACGAGCGTTTAACTTAACTCAACTCACGAAAACTGACCTTGCATCGACCGATGCACCTCCCAAACAAGGATTCCGGTTTGCGAATGTTACAATTCTCCCCCACCATCATAAATTTGTCCTTGAATCTCGAACATCCATCAGCCCAGGACTCCCATGCCACTGTCTCTACGGCCCGCACCTCCTTCAACCGATCTACGAAGGTCACCTCTAGGCGATAGACTCACATTCCAGGCATTATTTGCTCTCGACTTTTGAACTTTCCTTTTATCATAGGCTCCTCATCACGCCTTAGCCTGCATGCCATAATATTGGCTCTTCATTGGGCCTAAGCCCGCATGCCACAATATAAGCGAAGCCCAATTTTTGTCTCTCGGGTTGCCACCATACAACACGCCAAAGTCTTCTAAGAGTCGTTCAAGACCAACCATCCTTAGAGCAAACAATTATGAACACGTCTGAGTCATATCTCCTAGCCAGGTCTACCTCCCGTGGTTCACGTAAAAACATCAAAATGTCTTACCAACCACATATTCCCTCACTAGAACCCCTCATGACCACGCAAGGATCTTCACAGGCCACTAAAGCTGCCACTAAGGCCAACAAATGTCATAAACAGGACCTATACAAAGGTCAAAATGTCTTAACATACCGCCACTGAGGCCAAACAAATGTCCTCAACAGAACCGCCACAAACGTTAGACAATTGTCCTAACAAGGACCGCCACCAAGGCCACACATCCCAAAGGACTGTCACGAAGACCACTTGTCCCAAAGGACCGTCACAAAAACCAATCGTCTGGAAGGACCGTCACAAAGACCTCTCATCCCAAAGGACCGTCACAAAGACCACAAATCCCGAAGGATCGCCTTAACAGGCTACACATCCCGAAGGACCATCACGAAGACCATACATCCCGAAGGACCGACTAAACAGGCAACATTAGCTAAAAAGCCTGCCACGAAGGCAAAAAAATTGGCTAAACAGCCGCCACAAACATCTCTCAAACATCTTGTTAGATAAACATCTCTCAAAAATTTCTTGTATGTATTCATAACCTTGATTAACGCTATTAAAGGAAGTTTTGCATGCAACTGCTTAATTACCTCATCAGAGCAATCTTTTTATTTTTTCAGCGTTCCCTGTAGCTTTTCTCAGATGGCTACATATGGTAGTCTTGGAATATATGGTGGTGGTGCAACGTATGGTGGCTCATCATCCTCTTTGGCTACATTAACAGCAAGAACTACCCTCTCAAAAGTAATACTAGCATTTTCAGATCCCTAAAGACCTCTCTTAGCAACTTCTTCATGTTTTTCGTGAATCATTATTGTATAACAATGCTCATTCGATTTGGGTTCAACATTCCCTGGTAAAACATCATTCCCTTCGTGTAAATAAGAACTCTTTCAACTATGTTTGTTGTCTCTAATTTACAACAACCAATCTTGGTTGTCTCTATCACCATTCCCTCCGTGTTCTTCAAGCGGCATATTGAAGTCTTCATCAAAATCTGAAACATCTAAAAATCACATAGTTGAATACATATATTATAGTCAACTAAAAGAAAATTATAAAAGTGAAATGTACAATTTTAAAAATACCATTAGAATTTTGAGGGTTTGATCTTCATGATCTTTGGGATATTCCTCAGCAAGAGCATTCGCTAATTCATCATATTCAAGTTCACCTGCTTCTTCTTCTTCAACGATCCAAAAACTCTGTGTTGAGAATCGCAGACCCCGATTCACCTCTGTAGTGAACCGCATACCGCGACTCTGCCCCTACTCCTCGTCTACTTCACAGATCAATATGCATAACATAAACATAACACAGAGATTTAACGAGTTCCCCTCATGCAGAGGGTACATCTCATGTGGGAACCTTCTCCCACAAACATCCACTATCAAGCAACCAAGGTTTACACACAGTGTTTCATATACAAGCTTAGAGAACTACTAACTACAAAGAAACCTGAAGAAGAAAAGACATAATAGATCTAGCTTTTCTTCTTCCCCTCTCTTTGTCTCTGGTTCAGCTCTACCCTCCATGTATAACCCTGAAACACCTCCAGAATCCCAAAGAAGCAGCTCCACCTTCGTCTCTCATAAGTGTCCTGAAGACACCTTAAACCTAGACAAGGTTATCTTCGGCTTTCAGCCTTTCGACCCCAGCCAAGCTTCTGCTCTTTTATCATGGTTCTGCGCACAACTTCAAGCTCCATGTACGACGCCCTATGCATGCTCTCTGCACTGCACCCTGCGTCTCTGCATCTGTCCCGCACAGCGCCCTGCGTTGTGCCCTACAACCGCCACCAAGGTACTACCAGCTTCTTCTACCTCTTTGTGATTACTCCTTGTTTCTTCAACCCTAGTTTCCCTTATATAGTGAAACCCTAGAGCTTATGTCGGTTTACCCTTGCAGACCACACAACCCGACTCTTGAATGGGTTTACATCAATATAAGCCCAGTTCATGGTTCAGACCAAATAAGCCCATATGAAGCAACCATTTACAACAAACTCCACCTTTTGCTTCATTTGGTCCAACTCACAAAATCCCCTATGTTTTTATACTTTCCTAAGAAGAAAAACAAAACTTGTCTTCTCCTGTAGAACCTGCAACTCCCAATGATCCTTATCTTTGTCCACCTTCGGAACTTTTCAACTTCGTCTTAATAAACTTCAAGAGATTCGCGACTCTCCCTCAAGCTTCCTTCTCCTGATGACTGTAATCCCACCTGTGGAGGAACTCTGACCATTGAACCCGACATCTGAAGAAACCCTTAAAAACCTTGATTCCTTGATAATTAATACATAACACAACCAACATTGACTGTTCTTTTGTGTTGTCCAATGTCATCCTCTGACATTCCTCTGAAATTCTCAGCACCTATTGAATCCTTAAACTGTCTCATGACTGTCTATATGTTCGAGTTTTCTGAAATTTCAGTCTGCGAAGCAATACAACTTCACCTTGTTCCTGACAGCTTCTCTGAATAGCTTATGATGCTCTTCAGCTATCCTAACAAGTTCGTGTAACTCCTTACATGAATCATCTTCTTCAACCTTGTTTCTCCTGGTCTTAGAAACACTTATGAAGACTTTTACTTGATTCTTTTGTTTCTCACAACAGCTCCACCTAGAATCAGAACTTCTGATTCACCCACAAGTAACACCTGACTTGCTTGTGGACCTTTGATCTTGAACCTTTAGAATAGTAAAGCCTGAGATATCTTCCTCTCATAACACGATTATAAAAATCACATAACCTCTCCCATGGTTTCTGATAAACGCCACATACCTGTTATCATGATTGTATATCATTTGTATCCGTCTGCAACCTGATTCACTTGGTCGAACAGAGAATATTGAAGAGTCAAAGTTGGTGAAAAAATTATTGTCAGGATTTCCAAGAAACAAGTTCATTCATATTGTATCTTCCCTTGAACAAGTTCTAGATCTAAATTCAACAGGATTTGGAGACATAGTTGGGAGAATAAAGGCGTATGAAGAGCGTGTAGGGGTAGAAACCAAAAGTGAAGATCAAGGAAAACTTATGATCTCATGTGCACTGAGCTTGAACCAAATTTCCTTGAATCCCATGTAGAACACATGAATCATACATGCTTCAATCCTGAAACAATCCCTGATTCATCATGCAAACAATCTCAACTCAATACATTACTCCTGAGATTGGGTTACATCCCATCTATTTAACCAACTGACTCTTGAACCCAACTTGTACGATCTGACAGTACAAACTCTTGTTCAACCTCATGTTAAAACGGATGTCCAACCAGTAGCTTCTGAACCTCTGCTAGTTTTCCTGTAACAGCCTTTAGTGCTTCAATCTAGAATCCCTGAAGCCACATCTGCTGTAACATAACCCTGCAATAGTTCTTCACAATTGCAGATCTTACCAAGAAGAAACGTGGTACCAACATCATACCTTTTCTCATCATCCATCAATACCACCTTGACATGTCTTCACCATTGATGAACTCTCACTTAACCTCCATGTAAGTGACCTTCCTGAGAAACTTAATGATGTTGCTAGACGCACTAGTCTTCTACTAGTCTTGTCTATTATAACATGCATCTTTAACCAACAGAGATCTACTTGATCTTCCCCTTATACTCACATGCTTCCTTATTAATTGTCAACAAAACACTTAAACTTCCTGCATGTGATCCCTTCAATAGATTCATCTACCAGATCATCTCTGTAGATGCAAACAGGCGAACCAGATGTTTTCTGTTTCCGATTCTCTTCTCAATGCAGATACACAACCCCAATCACCTTGCGCCAGCCTTGTATATTCTTGCACTTACTTGCAAACTCTTGCACAGTCCTGCAACGTCTATGAAACTGACTTTCTTTGTGGTGTATGAATGAATGATGTATGGAATGATGATGTATGGAATGAATAGAAGTCAGGGTGTTTCAATTCCCCTAATGCAGTTGCAGTATAAGAGGTGTCAATCCTATCTGAGTGATTGTGAACAATTAAGATGTGCATATGAGTCTAAGTCAAGCCAATTGTAAAGATTGTTTGTCACTAACAATCCTAAAATGAGATATGAAATGCAGAAAGTAAAAACAACTAGAACAAGATACTAAATGCAAACAGAACAGACAAATTAAAGCTATAATGAAACTAGAACAGAGATAGACACTATGCTAATGAACTAATGCAAGACAAGTAATGAACAGGAAACTACGTGAATGCAATGGAAATGAAACAGGAATGAAACAAGACAATCACAAATCAAAAACACAAGTTCTGGGGATGAACTCGAGCAGCACTCGACCGAGTGTAGGTCGAGTACGTGGTCGAGCTAGACTTAAACGTGAAAACAGAGCAACACAAGAAAAACAGAGCAATGCTAAAACTAATCAAACAACAAGCAAGCAATGATATTTAGACTAAGATTTCAATAAACAAAGAAGGCCTTGAGGAGGGATTCATGGGCTGAGCTAATCATTGTGGTTATCTAACTTGGTCAACAAATCTCAAGCAAACTTTGAGCTGATCTCTAGACATACTATTCTAAGACATGTTTAATCCACTCTCATGGCAAGAAACAATCAAACCTATGCATTTCTAGACTTGTTCTCACAAAGAAAAGAATCTACACAAGCAGGCATTAAGCAATACATCTCAAACCAAACAAGACTT
The DNA here is from genome assembly GCF_000633955.1 of Camelina sativa. NCBI lineage: Eukaryota > Viridiplantae > Streptophyta > Magnoliopsida > Brassicales > Brassicaceae > Camelina > Camelina sativa. Next base: position 6,377,867 of record NC_025690.1, on the reverse strand, counting down.
CTAATCTCTTAGCAAGCCTAATGGTAAGCTCTAGATCTAGCCTTATCTATGCTCCTTAGACATTGGTGTGATGCTAAGATGCTTGAAATCAAACCCTACCTTCTCAGATATAGGATCAGCATTAAGATCATCTAGCCTAGAAGAGATCTACAACAATCAAGCTTGACCAAATCAAATAAACCACAAGATCAACCCAGCCTAACCCATCCTCAAGGTCCTAAGCAAACTACTCACAAGAACACATGGTGAAATATGTCAAAAACCCAGAAAATATTGAAACTTGCATCATTAGAAAGATGAAACAGAGATCTACAATATTGATGAAGAAATAAAACTCGAAATCTTAATATTTTGAAAGTTATGAAACAAACAAAATACAAGAATCTAGTCTTTCTTTCTTAAACAAGTACAAAATCTAAAATAAAAGAAAGTGCAAAAGGAATAAAATCTAAAAAAGGTAAAAACTAGGTTTTAGACTCTCTAAAAAGCTGGACTCTTTGGTGGCTGCAGGTACAAGGGCCTTATATAGGAGGTGAGGTGGAAGCCCTAAAAATACAAAAAGTCAAAGTAGTCAACGGCTCGGTCAACTCGACCAGTGCTCGGTCGAGTGGCTGGTCGAGCTGGCTTCTCTCGTGCATTCTCCACTCGGTCGAGTCCTCCTCAGCACACGGTCGAGTGGTGGTCGAGTGGTGCGGTCGAGTTGGACTCCGGACCTTGATTCTACAGCCTTAACTCTCTTGTTTTCTCCTCAGGATTGCTTCACTTCTCCTCAGCATTGCTTCCATGCTCCTTAAGCTCCAAAATCACCTGTTTATGCATGAAAAGATGCAAATGCAATGCAACTATACTCTAATGCATGATTAGTCCTAAAGCTACACAATAATGGCCTAAATGGATAGCAAAAGATGCAAAAGTTGTGAATAAACTAAGGGAAAACAAGGTAAAATATATGAACATCAGTCTACAAAAGTCTTCTTGAGATTTTAAGTCACCTTGAAGAGCATACTCCACCTTGACAAAGCAAATCTCACTGACTTCAACTTTGACTCTTGGTACTTTCTGCATTCCCACTCTCTGTAAACCTACCTTGATTGTAGTCTTTTCAAATCTCTGACAACCTGATCCATTCCTGAGACTTAACCATTCACCTAACACCTCTCAAAACTGACCACTTCAACATAAATTGTCTAGTCTATCTTCATACTCATCTGAATCTTCGACACAACTTGTTAATATAACAACCCTCTTACACCCAGATTAACCTCTCAAGGCCCTTAGTAAATCTGTGACTCCTATAGTTGTAAATTCAACCAATTCTCGAACACCACTACACAGACTTTCGACAACCAAAAACTGACTTTTCAATAGTTGAAGACGTCTACATCCTTGTGTTCTCTTAGTGTCTAGATTCCCTAAACTGAAACATTTTTGAGTATTCAGAAGCTTCAAACAGAATATCACATTTACTTTGTGATCGCAGCGGAAAACTGAACTTTGGATAAGTTTTGAGCCTTTTGTATGATGATTTTATTAACCTTTCATAGCCATGAACCTGAATCAAACAATGCAGATAACTCCACTTAAAACAAACCTCATAATTGATTTAACCTTCGATCAAGAACACCTTCAAGATCATGAGTCTTCTGCAACAGTCTCCGAATCCTTCTTGTATGCTTACAACGTCATGCCTGAGTCTGTGAATTCTTGAGCCCGAACTCTGATACCACTTGTTGAGAATCGCAGACCCCGATTCACCTCTGTAGTGAACCGCATACCGCGACTCTGCCCCTACTCCTCGTCTACTTCACAGATCAATATGCATAACATAAACATAACACAAAGATTTAATGAATTCCCCTCATGCAGAGGGTACATCTCGTGTGGGAACCTTCTCCCACAAACATCTACTATCAAGCAACCAAGGTTTACACACAATGTTTCATATACAAGCTTAGAGAACTACTAACTACAAAGGAACCTGAAGAAGAAAAGACATAATAGATCTAGCTTTTCTTCTTCCCCTCTCTTTGTCTCTGGTTCAGCTCTCCCCTCCATGTATAACCCTGAAACACCTCCAGAACCCCAAAGAAGCAGCTCCACCTTCGTCTCTCAGAAGTGTCCTGAAGACACCTTAAACCTAGACAAGGTTATCTCCGGTTTTCAGCCTTTCGACCCCAGCCAAGCTTCTGCTCCTTTATCATGGTTCTGCGCACAGCTTCAAGCTCCATGTACGACGCCCTGCGTATGCTCTCTGCACTGCACCTTGCGTCTCTGCATCTGTCCCACATAGCGCCCTGCGCTGTGCCCTACCGCCGCCACCAAGGTACCACCACCTTGCGTCTTTGTGATTAGTCCTTGTTTCTTCAACCCTAGCTTCCCTTATANGCTTGTTCTGCGTCTTTGTGATTAGTCCTTGTTTCTTCAACCCTAGCTTCCCTTATATAGTGAAACCCTAGAGCTTATGTCGGTTTACCCTTGCAGACCACACAACACGTCTTCTGAATGGGCTTCACATCAATATAAGCCCAATTCATGGTTTAGACCAAATAAGCCCATATGAAGCAAACATTTACAACACTATGTTTTATCATTAATTCGTTGATGCTCTAATCTATTCCTCTTTTTGGTATGAATCCGCTTAACCACAGTCCAGTTGCGCTCACATCCACATGAAGATGTCTAAACTAGTATGAATTGAGCAATGTATTTATAGCCTGCGAAAATTGATGTTAGGACGCATTTTGGATTTAAAGAATTTGATTGTAATGCGAATTTGGCTAGGAGGTTGCAAATAAAAGTTTAACAAACTAATAGTCAAATTTAGTTTCTAATACCTTGAAAGAGGGTTAGTCTATTATTGTGTTCATGTTGTAGAATGGTTCTTAATTATTTAATTCCATGTTTTATTTACTCATTAGTCATTGATCTCTGAAATACCCATGACCCAATGTTTTAATCCCATAAGCTAAACCGTTTTATTTCTTGCATTTATATTTACAATCCTGAAAACGAAACAAAACAAACATTTGTCCTCTTTGGGTATTTACAAGTTTTGCAAATCTTTAGTGTATCATTGGTTCTTGTGGACTCGACCCCGCTGCCTCACAGTTAAGTGTATCAGTCAACTTAAAGATTCGATTGTTACAGAGAGTAACTACGTGAACCGAAACAGAAGCATGTATAGAGAATAATTGTATTTAGATGTCTAATTTATTACTGATTTTAGTATACATATAGGGTTCGTAACCCCAAAATAGGGAACGATTTTCAATGGAAAAACTAAATAATATATATTTTCTTTCACAAAATTTATTCTTGAATTCCGACTTGAGTTTGGCTACCAATATAAACGAGTGTGAGATCCGACTCCCACATCATGTATTAATTTATTTAATTTTATTGTAGATTCTTATCAAGTTAAAAAAATATTTTAGAGCAACACAATTTTTTTTTTAACTTACATGATTTTAAAAAGAGTAAAAAAGAAATTACTATTTTAATAATTGATAATTTGTAATTGAGTAATTTGAAATAATATTATTTTCTTGATAAAGATAATAAATTTTAACAAGAAGTACCACATTTCAAAAAAACTTTTGAGAAATACCATATTATTTTTCTCTTTTTAAAAGTAACACAATCCAGTTTTTTGGTCGTGAGTATGTAACCATTTTTCCCTTGATGATTGTGTGGCAAGGGATGAGAGTGGATTAGACGTGTCAGAACTGCAGACTTTAAATGTGAAAAATAAATAAATGACAATTTTGAGGAAAAGAAGAAATAAAGGTGGAAGATCTAAAATAACAATATTTTATAAAAAAAGAATTTGGAAGTTAAAAGATAATGTGGAGAACTTTAAGTTTTCACAAATACAATTTTTCTCTTATCTACAAATTTAAATTGATAGACAATATTAAATTGGTAAACAATATTGAATTTCTACAAACATGGACAATATTTTGAATCGGTAGATGATATTAAATTTTCAGAAATAGAAATTTGTCTACTATTGTCCACATAGATTTGTCAATGTAATGTGGCTCTAAAACATGTCCACCGAGTTAGAAAACGTTGTCTACCATGATTTAAGATTCGGAAGTCAACATTCAAAAAAACCAATGACAACTTGCCCACCATTTGTCTGGGTGAAATTAGTCCATCAACTAAAAATACTATAGTCTATAATATGGTTTTAGTTATAACTTGATAAGGGACAATCTTTTTACGTGTATTGTTGTCTATTATTGTCTACAATTTTCAGAATTGGTAGACAACATTGTCGATTAAGATACAACTTATCCATATGTTTAAGCCTAAACAAAAACAACACCAAACATCAAAATTTTTAAGTGAAATCAAACGTCACGGATAGTAGAGCGACGATTAGTTTGTTGTTCGACCCGATCCGATCCAACTGAGCCTAGATATGTTCATGAAGTTCCATCCTCTTCTTCTCAATCTCATCTTATTCAGCTATAAACGCAGAGAGAAGAACAAGTCAATTGATCCTTGATTCGATGTCGAAGTCTTTAAAATTGAAGTCTTTAAAATTGAATTCTCAGATGCATCATCACTTGCTGGAGAGGTTTAATCATTGTTAGAGAAAATAAAATTGATTTGGATGATATTGAGAGTATCGTCAACTTTATCTTAAAATTTTTATAGAGAACTTTTGTATCTATGTAGATCGACCCATCAAACATTTAAGTAAAATAGTGAGAAATACATGAGAGAGAGAGAGAGAGAGGAGGAAATAAAAAGAAGACAACAAGAAAGAAGAACAAATGGAAAAGAAAAAAAAAACTGATTATTTATAAAGAAAATATAATGTTTGATTTAGGACCGTTTGGTCGTTTTAGTTAGTTATTGTGATATTGGTGAAAATACATAATCCAATGTGGTAGTGTATATAAGTTTGCCTACAATATATGGTATTATTGTTAGAAAACTCTAAAGATAATATTATCTTTGTAACTTGATTATTTCATAATGTGAACAAAACCAAAATTGATACTTGTGAAAAAAAAAATTTAATCTTTAATATGATATTGAAAAAAACTTAAACGTTAATTTAGAACCAGTTGAGAGATTGTATTCCTCCTCTTAGAGAAATATCATATTTGTAATTTGGACCCGAACAAAAATATTTTACTTGTAATTGTTCAATGCAGTAAACTGGTGGCTCTGATGCTCCTAAGTCCTAACTTGTTTCTACATGCATGTTTTTTCATTTCTCACTAGTATAAAAAAACATCTATAGCCACTAAAATTTTCATGGCTGAACCATAAAATTCGTGGCTATTTCATCATATAGTAACAGAAAAACAACGTGTCTATAGCCTCGTAGCTAATTCAATTCATGACTTTTTCGTGTCTGTTTAACCACATAATTGACACGTGCACTTTATGGCACATTTAGTCACGAAGGACCATATTTTCTGCCACAAAGTATTTGTAGCTGTGATACACCCGTTTCAGAGACTTGCGTAGAGGTTTAAAAGAATTAATTTGGCCATCTATGTCACCAAAGTGCAATTATATTTTTGGTCAAAGGGCCTGAGAGAACTCCAAAGTTAAGTGTGCTTGAGCTGGAGTAGTTTCAGGATGGGTGACCTTCCCGGAAGTGACTGTCGGAACTGTGCGAGTGAGGACACAACACATGAAAAGATCATGTGGTGATTTGTAGGGACGGTAACTGAAACGACCCGACCCATTTTAAAAAAAAAATACAATATATAATCAAGCATCCTATACTACTTAATTAAACCAACCCAAACCACAAAAACATCATTTAAACCAGAAATAACCATATTACACAGCTGAAACGTACAAATAATACCACACCGACATATCATTAATACAATAACATTCCTAACCATTCTATCCAACAACCTAACATAACTCTAATCAAGGTTCCAACACATAACCATAAATAACCAACAACACACAAATGAGACCCTATATCATCCTCCTCCTCATCGCCTTTATTCCACGTTCACACTTTGCCTTTTCCTGCACCGCAAACACAAATTGAGATGCATGAGTATTTAATAAACACTCAGTGAGGCCATCCTCCCATCTACTGGGAAGCCAACTGAGATTCTATTATTAAAGCAAACAACCAAAACACAAACAACACAACAAACCAGAAAAACAAGACTTAAGTCTGGTGTCGACCGACACTAGGCCGGTGTCGACAGACGCGTCACTGGTGTCGACCGACACGTCACTGGTGTCGACCTACACTCAATCAACATGGTGTCGACCGACACTAACTGGTGTCGATCGACACCACCTTCGCAGACACGATTTGCACGAAACCGAACGACGAACCTCCTTTCCAAACCGTTTCCAAACCGTCCCAAACTCTTCCAAACTTCTCAGGAACCTATGGGAACATGAAAAACAACCAACCCACACAAGCAAAACACCACAAACACAAAGAAACAGCCAAAACAACAGAGATCTCAGGCTTAGATCAACCATGGTCAAGCACTCACGTCTTTTGCATGAAGATTCTCACTCGACAACGACAAATCCAACACTTAGAAGCCTTCTCCTTTGTTCCTAGCACAAGATCTTCACTTCACAGCAATAGATCTCTCAAGAACAGCAAAGGATCTCACAAATCTCTCTCAAAAACGTTTTCTCCTTCTTCTCTCTGCTTCTCTGTCAAAAACGGTTAAAAAGACGAAATAAGTCGAGTTCCCCTTTTAAACTCGAGTTTAGGGCTTCTCTTAAACCAACCATGCAAACCGGACAATTAAAATCAAACCAATCAACCGTAAGATATGGATGGACTCACAAGCCTAGTAAGAAGACATGAGACCCATTAAAGAAGGTGGACCCATTGATTATGATTGGGCATGGGATCCACTAAGAGGTGGTGGTCACAGCGTTACAGTAGCTATTTGGTGACTAGCGTTGCTACAAATTTGTGTCTAATTATTTTGTGGTTAATTGTGTATTTGTCCAAAAAAGAATAATTTAAATTATAAAAATCAGAAATGTGAAATGAAATTCCACATTTAAAACCATGAAATCCAAATACCAATATTTTCAATTACCACAAGCACTCTTATTTTACATTTCCAAAAGACTCACATAACCATACCAAATATCTTTATTAGATACCCAAATATTTCACAAACAAACCTGAAACTGAAAATAGAAAAACTATGCACACCATGCATCTAAGAACATTGCAAGAAGGAATAGCAAGTGAGGAGGCATTTTGGCCGAGACTATTGGGAGAATCATCCTCTGCAAAAGACTGCAGTAGTAGTGTTGCTACAAAAAAAAGCGAGATTAGTAGTTGTAAGTTAGTTAAAAAAGTGAGTTAACTTAGAGGAAATAAAATAAATAAACCACAAAAGTGTGCCAAGTATTTACCCTCTTCTGAGGAAAAAAATGTCCAGCACCTCCATGGTCCCAAGAAATTGTTTTGCTATGTTGTTAGGATGAATTTTATAGACGGACAAAGGTCAACACCAAAACCTGAAACAAGAGTCAAGAGAAAGTATCATCAATTTAAAAAAACAGAAGACATTATACAAAATTGTCGGAACAAACAAACGCAAATCAAATTATTTAAAACTTACCATAAAGGTCCATGTAATATTCTTCCTTATCATATATATGAAAGAGTAATGTCGTTACATATATAACAGGTAGCAAAGCGTTGCTCACTTGTTTGTTGGATTAAACCCATAATTTTGTTCTAATTTTAAAAATATAAACCAAACCAATACTTAACTTTCCTTAATTAAACGTATACAAAGGAGACGAACAAAAAGGTTCACCCAAGGGGTGAGCCTAAGTATTTTTCAAAAATTAGTGGGATGGTGGGAATGTTTTTGCCAAATTTTGGGTTTGTCCGCCCAAACAAAAAAAAATAATTTTTGTTTTATATTTATGTTAATTATCTCATTTTGAATAACAATTCATAACTGTTTTGAATAACAATTATATAACTAAATTTAAACCTGCGGTACACCGCATGCATACATTTTTATTATTATTTATACTTTATATTTTTGTTTTTGTTATATATTGGATCTTTTCCAAAAATAGAGGAATAACTAAATTTCCTGACCGTTTGTGCGGATGAATGTTTATATTAATTTTTTAACCTACAATACACTTCATGACCATTTGTTTGTTATATTTAGTTTGTTTTGTTTAGTATTTGAGATTCTATTTTGATTTTAATTATTATAACGAAAAATAAGAGATCTAGAAACATAGTAAGTCATTTATACACTATGATTAAGTCACATTTTTTTTTTCAACCAAACATTAAATAAAAAGAGAACTCCAAAGTTAGTTGCCAAAACTGGAGAAAAAGAGTTTACAAATGAAATTTCAGAAAATAAAGAGTTTCCTCTGTTAGGTCAGTGCCTATGCCCTGATAGTTCCAACTCAGAATCTTCACATTCTAGCCGGCGGTTTCGGGAGAGCCCCCATCCCTTTCTTACCTAGACGACCACCATCCGATGGTTTACCGGCCATTGTAGAGTTACCCTGTTTCCCCATCATCTTCTGTTTGTTCCCATCACCTGCATGTTTAGACAAAACCTTAGCAAGTAGACGTTTCCCAGTAGAAGCCAAAGCCAAAGTAGCTATCCTAGAGCCACTAACCCCTTTTCTAACATAAGGACTAATAACCCTCCGTTTGTTACCACTCTGATCTCCTAAGGTAAAAGCAGCCATAACACTATTCACTACACCCACTTCAAGGTCAACCGGACCGGAAAGAAGAGAAATACATTGCTGACCACCATCAGACTCTCCTTGAGGGTCAGTCTCCTGACCAGTGTGTAACTCGGTCTCCTGACCAGAATGTAACTCTATTCCCTGAACTGGAGAAGCAACCAACTCCTCGACAGCCTTGATACCACCCTTAGCATTATCCTCAAACTCACCATCCTCAAGCAGATCATCAGTTTATACCACAAAATCCATAGCCATAGAAGCCACACCATCACCCTTATGAGAGAAACCATCCAAATCACTGGTCACTTGTGAGTTACTAGATTCAGATACACCCACAATATTTGGAAAACTCAGCTGGGAATGCTTCTCGATGGGAGCCTCTTTAACCTTGTACAAGGGTTTGGGCCAAGCCGGCCCAACACCTTTCCTATTGAGATGGAAAACATGAGCCTTACCCGACGGTTCCCCATACCCTGATTGAAAGCCGCGGCGACCAGCAACCTCACCAACATTCCTCTTTTGACCCCAAACCGGACCGTGAAGCCGCTCCTGTTGACAAGGAACAGAAAAGCCACTATCACCAATCCGTTGCTGCGGTAGCAAACCATGGTCACCAACATCCGAAGACTGGAAATCTAAAGCTCTCTTAGCATGCTTCCTAGGCTTTTCCCAACCCCCAACGTTGTGATGTGACTCTTGCTTCCCCAAAGGAAGCTGCCTTTGACCACCCCTTTTATCCAACTGCTCATCAATGCCATGACCAGGACCAAACTTCTTAATCTCTGAACACACCCTCGACTCATGAGTCATCCTAAAGCAATGATCACATACACCCACCAATTTCTCATATTCTAGAGAAACCACAATTTCATCACCTGTATCAAAAGGCACCACCATCTTGAAAATTAGAGGATTAAACCCATTGACAGAAACACACAAGCTGCTCGATTCCTCATCAACCTCTTGAATCTTCCCAATCTTCTTACCAATGGCTTCAAGAGTTGCCACCTCCCACAATTGCATCGGAATCCCAGCCACCTTCACCCAAAAATTAATTGCAGAAGGATATGTGGAGGAAATGATCGGTTCCCATCTCACCAGAGAAACCATCCAGCCATCAAAATGATAAGGACCATTCTGAAGAACGGACAGAATATCTTCTTCATCATCAAAGTTGAACGGAAAGACACCTTGTCCCAGATCCGCTCCCACTACTTTATCCTCCAATTTCCAGATTTTTGGAAAATTTGCTACCAAAGACTCCATTCTTTGGCAAACCGGATTCATTAACCTCCCAATGAGAGTCATAGAGAACTGCTGGATTCTCTGAGCCAGAACTGAATTGGAGATCCTCACTGTGTCAGTACGAACCAAGGAAGCTTTACTCTTGTTGAACGCCACTTGAGCCATAACTCGCAACCGTAAGGGACGTTGAACACTACTCAAATAAAATAATCGCCAGATGCTGAATGAACTGAAACGAAGAAGCAGCCAAGGAGAAGGAGTAAAAGAAATGATTCCTGAACATAACCCTAGCCATCGCATAAATACCTCGTCTACAGCACTTACACCAATACAGGACACAAATCGAATATAGGAAATGCAAATCGCTGACCATACCAAAGCTGATCGTATCATCAATGCTCCGTTAATCCCTGTTACGATAGACCCAAAGGAAGATCCTGAGACCTTCCATAATCCAAATAGAAATGGATCCTTCCCCCAAACCGAAAAAAAAAAATCCAAAAGAAAAAGGCGATTGCGAGAGAGAAAAGGAGATTGCGATGATGGCTGGTTTTGGTCTTAGGTTTTGATATGGCGGTTCTCGTTGTTGTGGGCGGGGGGATGGAGAGATGATCTCTCAATCTCTCGTTCGATGGGATTGGTTCAGGGATGGAGCGGAACTTCATCTTTGAGTTTTTTTGGATTCCGACATTTATTGTTAGGATCTGGTTTTCAAAAAGGAAAATTGGCTTATGTGGTGTTTAATCTTCTGATTTTTACGGATCTGGAGCCTGAAAGCCTTAACGATCTGGTATCTGATGGGATTACGTTTGGTCAGATTTGGTGGTTTATCACGAATTCGGGTATCTTTGGTGGATTAAGTGACATGTCCTAATGATTTAATTATTTTACACAAATTTAGTTAAATTAACTTAATTTTTAATTTTTATATGTCAAATATTTTAATATTTTAATAATGTTAACAAGTAATAAAATGAGGGTAAAACTCAAAATGTACTTCAAATATATATCCACACTTAGAAAAACAACAATTACATAATTGTTATTCAAAATCATATAATTAAAAAATCTATATATATATATATATATAGATTTTTTAATTATATGATTTTGAATAACAATTATGTAATTGTTGTTTTTCTAAGTGTGGATATATTAAAAGTACATACACTAAATATGATTTAAGGTTAAGAAAATGATTATATTTTCAAAACATTAAAATTAAATATATATTTTTTTTATAAATAGATAATTTCAAAAGATTGATTTTATATTATATATGTGGTTTAAATATGTTTATATTGGAATATAGGGTTTGTAGTTAAGTTTTGGGGTATAGAGTTTGGAGTAAAGGTTTAAATTTGTGGTTAGGTTTTAGATTTGAAAAAATACAATGTTTTTACAATTGTTAGATCTGAGTTTTGGGAATGTTATAATTATATTTCTTTTTAGAGTTTATGGTTTTAGGATTAATGCTTATTTGGATTTTCACATAGCCACAAATTATTTGTGGTAAATTCGTGGTTATTTTATAAAAAAACTTTAACATCTATCTTAACATTTTTGAAGAACATTTTTGTGTCATCCTCTCTTATCTTTGTATCCAAACAATTCTCAATTAAATTCTCTAGAATCCTTACAACCAAACACAATCATTTCCTTATTTGATAATATTAATTTCCTTAAAACTATCTACCTAATTTAAATCAATATGTTAGATTAAAATATAATTCTCATTGCACTTTTATTTAATCTTATATTTAATTATTTTAATTACTATTTAATACATAAAGTTAATAAAATTTTAGATTTTTTTCCGCATATGATGTGATTTGAATTTTTATAAACGGATATATATTTTAAAATTTTTCTTAGGATATTTATACCCAAACAAGTATATCAACATATATAGCTCGAAATACATTTTCAAAATACAATAGGGTGCTATCACTTTTTGGTTTTTTGCCAGATTCGGGTCAGATTTTTAACTAAAATTATAACCGATTCAATTATCCGGATCCTCCTTAATATTACCGAATATTTTGGGCCGGTTTTTAATCTATAGCGTACTTATTTACATCCAATTAATGCCAATTAATGCCCATTGTATCTTAGGAAAGATCTAACTTACATGCCGAATTTTTAGTGCTGAGTTTGAGAAAAAGAATTGATAACACAAATTCTGTAATCACATCCCTATAATATAACAACTAATTTAAGATGAATACATCTTAGAAAATATCTAATTTGTGTTTAATAAACGATTACGTATTTGCTAAGTTCTTATTAGCCTTAAATGTACACTATTAATCCAATAATATCAATTGAGAATCAAAATAAGAATATGCCATATCATTCATTCCTAAATCATAACTAACCAAATAAAATGTATATTCTCAACTTGCGAATCAAGAGTTTATACAAAACTTATCTACAACAGTTAACAATATATATATATATATATATATGCAATTCACCATCGACTACAAGCACCGCTAAACTATTACAGTATTATATTAACAAAATAATAGACTTGTGGTGTACCACGGGGTAAAACCTAGTCTATTTTATAGTTGAGATTATTGCCAATGTAGGCATTATTTGGTAAGGACATTCGGAAATAGGCACTCTGAACAGTTAACTTTTACTGTGGACTAAAACTTGCAATGAACAGACGAATTTACCCTTGAGAGAAAGAGCGGGAATGTGATGGTTCATTGGGCAAGTGGGGTGGTGAAGTCATGGTGATTAATAAGGAAATTAAGAATAATGAACATAATATGTGGAGGCGAGGCAGGGTTTGCACTGTTCGACACAATATTTGATGTTAATCGTGTGGACAAAAAATAAGAAACAAACAGTAGTTTGGTGTACTAGGGTTTGTGGATTAACATAAATAAGTGAGTTTCGAGAAACTGTCTACAAAAGAGAGAAAGACGTCGTAAGTATCAAATTACAGAGACAGTTACAGATCTTAGTGAGAACAAGAAACTAGATGATCGATTCCGACGAGGAGGTAACTCTCATAAACCTTGTTTCTTTTATTATCTCATATACGTATATTGGAAACTGAGAAGCATAGGTAGTAAGAATAGGAATTTATGAATCATATTAGCAGAGTAGGGAACAGATACAGAGCTTATCTTTGTCGTTTGTTGTATCAGCTGAAACTTTTGATTTGTTGGTAGACCCGTAAAGGAGGGGGTATTATCGGTGAACAAGATTCAGTTATTATGGTCTACGAGATATGAATATCGTATAGTGACATGTGTATGCCGTATTACATATGATGAGTCAAATGTATAATTTTCCGCCTTTGGCTTCATTGCAGGGTATGGACACTCCTATACTCGTTTTAATTGGGGACTGGGACTATTATGCTGATGGAGGGTGGAAGTTCGTTGTAGAAACCACCTGCCCAGCCCAATGCATTATGGTTTCGGAAGAGATGAGATACAACACGTTAAATACAAGAATTCAGAAGGAATTTCAGAAAGATGTTGAAGGAGTCTTACGTCGAATTACATACTGCCCACCAACCGAAATGTCAATATTTTCTGCTGGGAAGACTCCTCCGGTGTCCATTACAACTGACACAAGCCTAAAAAATTTCTTCAAAATCAGAGCCACAACAAAACCTATGAATCTCTTCGCTACATTTGATAGTGGTTATCGCATAGAACCACTTAGCCCACTCCAGAACGTAAATGGAATTGTTGAAGGAATTATCCACCTTGAGGAGGGAACGCCTTATGTAGGCAGTTTAGATGTTGGTGCCTCCACATTTCAGACTGACGCAAACCATCATTTCAGGAATGAGAGAAGAACACCGTCAGTGAGAGACTCTGAAGAAGAAGCTGTTGAAAGAAGTTATGCTATAGACCTCAACAACATTTATGATGCGGACGTGCAAACTCAACTGGAGGTGATAGAAGAATTGGCAAGAGACGCACAAGGTTTGAAGAGTAATAAAGGAAAAGAAAAGGTCGCCTGTGAAGAGGTTGAAAGAGGCATTGCGGAATCGGAAGATTATGATACAGGGGATGAAGAAGACTATAATTACGATTTCTTGAATGTAGTCGTTAACAGGGAATGCAGGGAATTGCGATTGGATGATGGAATGGATGAAGGGGAAACATCAAATGCAATGAGAATGACAATTCTCGATGAGGGTGTGCCTGAAGATTTAGGAACAGCAGAGGAGGTTGGTGGATTCATTGAAAACATTGCCCCTGCAGGAGTACAACCAACTGATGATCTTGTTATAGATTCAACATCATTGAATAGAGAGGATGTAGAAGATCCGGAGATTCAGCTGAGCCTTGCAAACATCTATAATGAAATAATTGCAGCTGATGTTGTCCCATCACACGACTGTGCTCCTTGTTATGAGGATGAGTTCATAGAGACACAAGAACTACCTAATGGTGTTTATGATCCCAACAACGATGTGATATTCATTGGGAGGATATTCAGGAATAAATCAGAGATGCAAACTTTGATTGCTATATATGCAATCAAAAAATTCTTCACTTACCACCAAGTAAGATCAGATAGGGAGCGGCTTATTGTTCGATGTGTTGATGGAAATTGCCCTTGGAGAGTATATGGCAGAACTGCCGGTGGAACTTCGGAAAACATGATAGTGAGGACAGCGACACTCACACATACATGTGACATCACAACAAGGTCTCAATATGGGAAACTTGGACCGAGAGCTGTTGACATCCCTGATATAGTACTGGATAAGCTACGCGTTTCAATAAGTTACATGAAAGCATGGCATTCAAAAGAGAGGGCTGTATTAGCCGCTAGAGGCAGCTCAGAAGAGGGTTACAAGCTGTTTATGGTTTATTTGCACCTGCTGAAACAAACAAATCCTGGTACGGTTTGGGATGTTGTGAATAGGAGAGTAGATGCCTGGAAAAACAAGTTTAAGTACTTGTTCTTTGCTCTTGGCGCTTGCATTCACGCAGCAAGGTTCATGAGTAAAGTTTTGATTATAGATGCAACGACTATAAAAGCAAAATTTCGTGGATGTTTGCTAACCGCTAGCTTTCAAGATGGAAATTTCCAGATAATGCCTTTGCGGTTTGTTGTAGTTGACACTGACAACGAACAGGCATGGACATGGTTTTTCAAAAAACTTGTGTCCATAGTTCCGGACGGAGATGACTTGGTATTTGTCTCCAACAGGCACAACTCAATCTACGCATCATTAAGGAAAGTCTATCCTCTCGCGAAGCATGGTGCTTGCTCCGTTCATCTTTATCGAATTGTCAAAAGTAGATATAGTAGACAAAAAGGACTCGCATATTTGGTGGCAAATGCGGCGTGTGCTTACACAGTTGGCGAGTTCAGGCAAAAGTTTGATGAAATCGAGAGGAGAAGTCCTTTGTGTGCGAACTATCTAAGAGGAATAGGGATCTCTCACTGGTCACGAGTGTATTTCCAGGGTAGAAGATACAACATTATGAGCAGCAACATTGCCGAGAGTCTTAACGCTGCAATGGCTAAAGCTTTGGAGTTCCCTATTGTTTCAATGGTAGAGACAATACGGTTAATGAGATGGTTCTACTGTAGAAGTTTAAAGGCTAACAAGCATCTCGGTCCTGTCACACCTGAGGTTGAGGAGCTACTTCTCAAACATCTCTCTGATTCTGCTGGCTTAAGTGTGTCACCAGCCAGCGCAGACATATACCAAGTTAGCAACAGCCATGGTATCACGTTTACTGTATATCTAGACAGGAAGACTTGCAGCTGCAAAGTCTTTGAAACACTTGGCATTCCCTGTTCCCATGCATTGGCGGCTGCAAGGGTTAATGGGACTCCAATACCACGGCTAGTTGAAGAGAACTACAAGACTGATTTATGGAGAAATACTTATAGTGTTGTCGTCATGCCGGTTCCTGATGCTGTTGACCACGACATTCCAGAAGAAATGCTCAATCCAAATGGAGTTCCCCCGGAAACAAATGCAGGGCCAGGACGCCCAAGGAAGAGGAAGATCCCTTCAAATGGCGAGGAGCGGGAAATTCAACAAATTTACATCTTAAAAAAATTTGAACTCTGAGGTGTTTAGTAATTAATGGATGTGGTTCCATCTATGTTTTATTGTTGAAGCGAACAAAGATAAGGAAGATCGGACCAAGAAGGTGCAGTAGGTGTTATGGGACAGGCCATAACAGGGCTACTTGCAGGAACCCTATACCATAGGTTTGTCTACTATTAATCTTTGTCATCACCAACATATAAAGCAAAATAAGTAATGCATAGGATGTGAAATGTCTGAGCAGGGTGCAGGAGAAAGCAGTGGGAGGAAGGAAGTGGTATGTTTTTTTGATGTAAATAGAAGACATCATGGATGTCTGGGATAAGATGCAGTAGAATGACCACGGAAGAAACAACGCCTTTTGCAATGTACATAAGAAGCTGCACGAAATTGGGATTTGCAACCGGGGAGAAGCTGGTACATTCCATATACGAACCACAAACATTCAACAGATAGAGCGAATGATGAGAGAGTACCAGAACGCGAAACACTGTTGACAAACATTATCAGCCGCACAATTGATATAAGTGTAATGGGGGATATCTTCTAGCGGGTAACAGTGGGTTTGCAAGTAAAGACCAGAACCTGAAGGACCAAGTCGCACTATTTGCTAGATCACCATGTCTGCAAGGGCGACAACTTCTTCCCAATGACTTACCATTTCCCAAATATGCGAGATTGTGGAGATTCCAGTTTGATAATCACCCGCGCAAATCCGAAACACGCCGCAAACAAAAGTTGCGTAGACAGAATGAGTGGACGACAAAGTCAACATCGCAAACGCATTCTCGTCAGCGCCTTCTTGACAGAGGATACGTAAAGCCTCAAGATGATTTGCAGTAACATTTCCATGAGCCACGCATCTACTGAAAAAGGGACGATAAATTGAGTCCTTCTTTACGATGGAACTGTCAAGCATGAACTCTTAAAGATCAACGGACTGTAAGACAATGGGCGAAAAGACCGATGAGTTGGTTTCCTTTGAAGCATATATTAAAGGAACAAGGGACCTGAAGCCGTACTTGGCAACATAGATGAAAATATGAACAAGTAACTCTTTTGGTAGCTGACCCATTAGGGGAAACTGAGTTATGATATTCGGAGGACTAAAACTGTTACATATATACCAATAATATATGGAGGAACATATATGGCCTTTAATTAGGTTAGTTGAAACAGGGGACATAGTGGATACAATTTAGCTAAGCAGTAAATGGTAAAGAACGTTAATGATATGACAACGCTGCTAACAGGTGGTAAATAAAGCTAATATGAGTTAGCTATCCATCAAATCAAACTACCGGCTTCCATTAAATATTATAGAGTGTGTTCGCAATTTAATAAATGGCTACACGGAGGTAAATGACATGACATTATTACATGTCTGTAGAGGTCGATAAATACCCTCTGTAGTAGGTGAATTTATTTGACGACAGTTAATGAAAGCGTTGGAATAGGATGTCTTCTGGTGGTAAGAATTGGATAAGTATTAAAGGAGATGAATAAACATTAAAATTATGGAATACAGACCCCTAAGAATGCTATAAATAATGTTGTTTACTTGGTAAACATAGCTCAACAAAGATGGTTTACTTACCGCCAGATATTCTCTTAGACATTGTAAGGAGGGTTGGGAAAAGTGGATTCAGAGAGCTTGGTCCTTTCATTGCGAGTGGGCCAGATGGGAAAGCCGCTGTTTTTTCACCAGAAGTCTTACAAGAGGTCGACCTTGATGAATTTATATTTGTAAGCTCACTAGCTAACGAAGGATCGCCATACCGTTCTTTCTTTATGAAATGTTTTGCAGAAGGAAACATTACAGCAACATACGTGGAGGGCCTACGACTTGCTGTGAAAAATGGGCCATCACGTAATAGCTTGGACCTCCTCCACCGCGCTGAAGATCACATCGTCTACGCTGCATTCGCTTTTGCTATACTTATGATAGTTAGTGGACATTTTGAAGAAGGGATGGGGTGCATGATGATGTTGTCAGACAAAGTGGGGTGGCTGGATACAATGGTGGACATAGCTAACATCGTCATGTCTCAAATCGCTGATATCGAGCCTCCACTTTCTGGTAACTATGTTGCAACATATAGGTACCCAGCAGGTGACGTCCCAATTTGTATTCATTTTGCGTGTCATATGGAAAACGTTTGCTTCGACTGCATAGGGTACTGGTACTCGCGTCGAGTCCGCAACCTATGCTGATAGGCATATTTGGGAGTTGTATTGAATAAGAGTTGTAATGTTAAATGCGTACGTTTGTACTACTTTAAAACCAGATGAAAGTCTCTAAGTTATGATATTATATGTTGAGTGTCACTTGAAGTGTGGTGGATGCTGCATTTATATAAATTAGCCGACATAATGATTTTATTAAACCCTAAGGGGGGATAATTAGAGCCTAAGGGGGATCACTAAACCCTAACTTTCGGAATACTAAACCCAAACATTTGAAAGCGTACAACTCTCTGCAATAAAACAAAGGTGGAGTTCGAGAACATGTTAAAAAGAAGCAGTTTCAAATCAGGATTGCTAAACCCTAAGTAAGGGAAAACTAAACCCTAAGGGGGGATAATTAAAGCCTAAGGGGGGATCACTAAACCCTAACTTTCGGAATAGTAAACCCAAACATTGGAAAGCGTAGAAGTCTCTGCAATAAAACAGAGGTGGAGTTAAAGAACATGATAAATAGAAGCAGACTGAAATCAGGATTGCTAAACCCTAATTAAGGGATCAATAAACCCTAATATTGAGATACTAAACCCTAACATTTGAAAGCACATAAGCATATTGAATATAACAGAGGTGGAGGTTTAGAATGTGGTGATGACATAAAACAACAAACAAACATCATATATAAGTAGAAACCATTACATTTATATTATAAATCAGACGATGAGATAAGACAACGAAAGATAAAACAGCGAACATATTACATCACTGCAGTTTAGCAACCCTATAAACGAAAATTAGAAACAACATATTTCTACATGAAAACTTTATCTCATTATGCGAGGATAAAAGCTAGAACACATCATTGAACTTGATGATAAGCCAGTAGAGAAAACAATTAACACATCTTGTCTACAAGTTGCAATTGATTCCAACACGAGCGGGTATACTCTCAAGGATGAGGAGGTTTGAAAATAATCGTTTTTGAACAGGCCGAAACATCAGAAGGTGGCGGTAGACGGCATTACCAATAGCCTCCAGTTCCACAATATTGCCAAGACGAGCAAACAAGTCGTAAATTGTTGCAAAACCTTCAGACGGAAACTGAGCAAATATTAGGAACATACCCCTTGGAAAAGTACCGTGGTCTGACTCCGGCACGACAGAGAAGAGCATTCCAATAGCATGGATTACATCCCCATATTGGGATGCAATACGGAGGCTCTCAAGGTAGGTCGCAACCGGGTTCTCCGCAAGAACGCATTTTAAAAAAAATGCCCGAAATGGGGAGCCTTCATTGACTAGGTCAGCGTTGTTGAAGAACTCATGCAAGGGGAGAGAACGGAGTACGTCGGCTGACAGAGCAAGCTTGCTTTGTTTTTTGCAACTAATAACAACAGCGCAAGTGAGGTGAAAGTTGTAGATGCAACACGTTTGTATATTTCGACAACGACATCATCAAGGAGATTATCCATTATGAAAAAGTGTAAGAAAATCTGAGCGAACTAAGTAATAACCACAACAATAACTTCCTTTTTGTAGTCGAAGAACTCATAAATGAAATATTTATGTAAAGTTGGTGAGTGGTGGTTGTTAACCAGCAACTTAACATACGTTAATATGATTAGATAATTAACAAATTAAGTAGATAAATATATTAAACAGAGTTGTGCGTTTGTAACCAAAAACCCATTGGCGTACAAAACAGATGACAATGTGAAAGATGAATGAGAAATGAAGTAACATGTCACAACGATGGTAGAAAGAAGTCTAATAGTCAGCTTATAAATTACAGAATAAGTGACAATATTACAAGATGGATAGAAAGACATTTAACATGTATAATGGCAGTTTCATAGAAGGACTCAAGAACAGAAGATTACAGACAAACCTTAGCAATAAACTCTTCGTATACATCGATAGCATATTGCATACGAAACATGTTCACCATCTCATTCGTTATATATCCCATCTCCTTAGTCGAGAATTCGTGAGAGTGCATCTCAATAAATTTCATAACATACGCTCCACAATCTCCAGTTCGAGTGTTTTGCGCAAGGCCTCCAACGCGGCAGTAGGTGAACTCTGAATCATGTACATGACTAATAGCATTTACTTCGCAAGATGCCTTAATGAGGTGAGGCAACATTTTCACCACTGGCTCCATATAAGAGGCAACATCTTCTTCAGATGTACACTGCATATATGGGTCAAGGATGTCTATGTGCCATTTTTTCAAGCATATCACCAAACCAACCCAATGTCGATTTCCCCAGTTCAATGGGACATAAACTGTCATAACATCTTTGAACCAGGAGGTTTTCTCCTTACGATCCCCTACAGTACCTTCGATGTAGCTAGAAAGTACAGGGTGCCAATCATATGAAGATGATGAAGCAGAGTGAATGAATTTACGATATTGTGCACTCAAAAGCTGGGTAACTAAACTGTCCAACACAACAACTTTTCTTCCCGCTAGGTGGGAGCCTCTTTCTCGCCAAAACGGACGAAGCATCATGTCCAAATGCTGAGTGACGTATAAAAATAGTAACTATGTCAGTAGACCTTGAACATAAATGAAAACACAGCCCATAATTGCAGTGGGTAGGAAATTGAGGCTTAATGTATGGAAGGAAGACTAATTTGAAAATATGTGTATACAAAAATATTGATATTGACACATATAGGAATTCCGTCTGTTAATTAAGGACATTTAATGTTGTAGAAGGGAAGTATGAAGTATGAGGTAGTAAGAAGGGATGAAAACTTACAGTTTTGAATAGCCAGTTCTTTGGTGTGTAAATTTCTTCAAAGAAATTGCTTCCAACTTCACACCCATCAATATCGTAAGACCTATAAGAGGAAAGAATTTAGTGCGACTCTATGTAAATTATTAGCAGAAGTACACGCGTTAGGAGAGGGTGTCGTTGTGACTAACGGTTTGCAGTATGCCTTAAGCATTTGTTTAAACTTATGAATAAGTTTTTCAGAAATTTGACGGAAAGGAATGTAATCGCCAGCAGCTCCTCGAGAGAGTTTGGACCGCTTGGGGGCTGAAGTGAAGTTATGGTTAACATTTGAAACCCTACTTCTCTACACTCCATGAAAGGGTTTCAGAGTTTAGGGGGTCTTTCGGTTGGTAGTTCAGACAACTTTGCAGGGGGAATTTGCAGAGAAAGGTTGTTCACAGTCGTTGTTTTAGATGGAGACATTACATGGCTTGGTTGACCCTACGTATGTTGGGAAAAAGTAAGAAATTCACATAGCGAAAGGTGAGAAGACATCAACATGACAATTATAAAACGATAGTTGTACATCAGCTTGCACTTACCTCAGGAGCAGTTTCGGGTGTTAATAGATTATTATTGGCCATCTGATCTTGCTGTATTTGTTCAGAAATTACATCGGAAACAATACTTTCCTAGAAAACACAATAAATAACGACATAAGCAATATTATGCATACAACAGACATTTGGGGAAAAAAATTCAGTCCCTAGAGGTGCACATAATCAAGCACAATAAATTGGTCCTCATAGACACCATTGAAAATGAAATACAGCCATCAACCTTAACAGAATTATCATCAACATGACCTACTGTGTACTATATCTAGGGTTACATGTAAAAGTTAGATGGCATTATACATACAAAGTTGTTTTATAAAGGGTCACACATATGCACCCAAACTATCGTATATGCAACATCTTCTCCCATTGTTTGTAAACAAGGGTTAGAAACAGTGAAAACCTTATCAGCAACATTGACATCCTCCTGATGAGGAAAACATATAATTAGTACTTCAATGTGGGTACCTAATACATATAGAGGCAATAGATAGAAGAGATCACCTTATCCAGGATGGCGGATGTCTTTACATTATTGGGAACACTTTTATGAACCACATAACCTTGATAAGATAGGGAATCTTTGGCTTGAGGTATAATGTCATGTTGTTGAAGAGGAAGACCATCATTATCAGAAGTTTGCACCGATTTACTGGATCGTGTTAACTGAACAATTTGTTTGCTACCAACCGCTCCCAATTCCGGCGAAGTACATGCCCCACCAACCAAAGGACCATCACTTATATTGCACGACAGACACTTTCGGGACAGAAGAAACGATTGTAATTCAGCAATGGTAGCGTTTAACTTATGAAAAGAAGACACATATGTCTTTCTCAGCCGTGCAACTTCTACCCTCAATTTGGCAATATTGGAGGACGAACTTTCTGTCAAACTGTCATACTTGACATCATTTGAATTAGCAGTGTTGTCGACGCAAATCAAGCACCCACAATTACAGCCATTGTCATTTTTCTCCTTGCATATGCACAACTTAGGAAGGGACTCATTGCCTCCACGCCAATCAGCCTTAGAAAATTTATAGCCTTTCTTTATTAAGCTTACCATATGCGCAACTTGTTTATCGCCTTCATAATCCACATCCACATATTCTCTACACCTTTCAGTTGAGGAGAATAACATTTGTTGAACCTTAAGCTGCAATAATATCCAATTACAAGTTACATTAATTCAGAATATAGATGAAACCATATATAGTACGCCCCAATACTAAACTTTTTATCATGCTCAAGTTCAACAATGTTCCTTGTGTGAAATGTCTTCAACTTAGACAATTCTGTGAGTCCCTTGTCGTAAAATTTTTGTTCATCATGAAAGGATGGTACATACCTCAGTAGTAGTGGAATTGACTGAAACATCATAAGTTGGATAGCTATTGGGAATCCATAGAGCACCAATGAAGGTTGTTTCAGTTTGTTGATAAGGTTGTATTACCGTTGAACTTTGTTTCCCACTTTGATCATCCGAATTGTCCGCTCAAATGCATGTCGTCCCCAAGGATAAGAAAAAAAAGAAATCTAAGTTTCTTACCATTTCAACAATAGGGAAAGAAGCTCTTATTGGCTGAGTCCCACATATTAACACTCCTTCAACAATGACAATAAGTGCAAGGCGTATTTTCTTCCAGTCGGGCATAGTTGGTTCTGCCTTCAGCTTCGTTACGATGTCCTCAATACTAACTTCTATTTGACGGCCAATAAGCGTATACCAATATGGGGACTCATTTTCGCCATGGGTTTGCGCAGCACTAAGTGTATCCTTATCCGGATAAGAACCACATGGTAAACCTGTAATTTCCTGGAACTCGGTCAAGGAGAATCTCAGTGGATATCCCCCATATGTAAACCAGATTTCATGAGAATTCGTCGTAACGATTTGCCTACAGAGAAAGTTGTGCAGAAGTTTGCCAGACAATGAACAACGACATACAAGGAGATGGAATAAGGAGCTGAAGGGAGTGTTTTTTTAGCTGCTTAAGCTCTTTAGTCCCATCCAAGATAGATAAAATGTCAAGAAGATATTGAGGTTTGGAGTACGAGTTCACCCTGCCATCAGTTGGATACCTATCAGTTGAAAAGAAACGCTTTGGCAACATTTCTGTATGTATATCCTCCTTGTCACCTTCAATACAAAACATACAGCATTAGGGAAGGTTTGAATAAAAATTTCCTTTGTAGTTAAAATTATTGTAGTCCGAAACATTCAGAACGTGAATCAGATACATAATCACTTCTACCCCCTTCATCAAAGTCATCTAAAACTCGTGCTGAACCACTACTGCTAGCAGACGTTGCGGAGCCACTGGTAGTGGCACCTATCAGCATAGAAGAAATGAAAACATTATGACAATATATTAGGTCAGTAAATATACAAAATGAGAAGTTCATGTAGAGAAATGAGTAAACGAAAAACAAGTACATGAACATTACCCAAATAAATAGATTACAGAAGCAATAATTTGGAAAAAAAAAAGTTTCCGCGAGGTATATAATGCGTCACCTAAAAAGGGAATCTGTTATGAATGCTCTACTCAACAACATTGATAACAAAATCTCGGAGGAAGAAATCAATTAGTAACCCAGAGTAAATTAGTAACCCATAGTGAATTAGTAACCCATACTGAATTAAAAATAAGGCATTTCTGTTACAGAAGTAAATTCTTCATTAGACAAACACAAGCATAGATAACATCAATTTATGTACTTGCAACCGGAGGAAGAGATCCTTCACTACTTGATGTAACTGATACAGTTTCCTACAAATAGAGTGAGACACAATTAATTTAACTTGCTTTAAGGATCGACAAATTCAAATGGCAAAACAACAATCATGAATTATAGTATTAAAACAGAATATAACCTGAGATTGACATCTTCTTCCGAGATTGAGTTCGATTAAGTCTCTGATTTCACAACCTAGGAACCGACTTTGACGGCGGAGGACAGATTTTCCTTCCAGTACGGATTACTTCTCCAAATCTACTAGTACCAACTACATGTGAAAAATTTGAAACTGAGGCAACGTGTCCTCGAGTTCGCATGTGTCTCTGAGATGCGATCCCGGATGGAGTAGAAGCTTGAAGACCTCTTCTACTTCTTGTATTGACCATGGAAAGGAGTTTAATAAACCAGCAAAAGATGGAGCATGAAATTTCAGATCCACGGATGAGCGTTCGTACTTTAGGTGCGAGAAGCAGGCGATTAGAATAGTAAATCCTCAATTAGAAGTAAAAAAATAAAAAATATCGGGGTTACCTTCGTGGTAGGGCGAATGAGAATGACGTGAGCTAAAGAGGGGTAAAACGGTTTTCAGAAAATGAGAGCGTGTCTATTTTCGTAAGCAGAAGCGAAAGTGCCTAAATCCGAACTCATGCGTAAGATAAATGCCTTTTTTTTAATTAGCTCTTTATAATTTTATTAGCCACCCACCTATACTGGATACTTTTTACGTAGCTATTATTATAATTTATTTATGAATTTAATACGTTGAAACATTAATTAAAGAGGATACATAGATCTGATTATTACATCGAAACATTGAAATATTAATTAAAGAGGATAAATAATTTAACATTGTTATGATTATTACATTGAAACATTAATTGAAGAAATTTCTAATTACTTATGTATCCTCTATTCTAATTTAACAATAAACCTATTTTAATAGATAGAGGATACATAGATATTTCAAATATAACTGATGCTACTCTTTGTGTTCCATCTGACAATTCTGAAGCAAGTTGTCACAATTGATACAACTCATTTGTGGCAAATAATGTTGTCCTTTTTTATATATTCATCCATACAAACAGTTACGGTATCTCATTGGCTACAGACTTTTTTGTAACTAAATGAGTAGTAAATTTGCTACGACCATATTTCGTCTTTTTTTATAATTAAATTGCTACGGATACTAACGAATTGGTCACAAAAAATATTGGACTATTTTTAGTAACATTGTGTCATATTCTGTAGCTAATATTTGTTATTATTTACTTTGTAGCTAAATTTGATAACTATACAGAACAATTATACTAGTATACCATCAATTACACCAAATTAAAGGTTAACGACGTCTTTAATTGTTTATGGTACTAGGATTTCACCTACAATTATATTTATCTAAAAATTAAATCGATTTGTTATATATATCGTATATATATATAGGAGTATCTTGAAGTTTCGAAGCTGTAGCAATTAGGTTTTCTTTGTTTTTACAATTTACATCATACAGCCAAACCCTAGATCTATTAGAGTGCTCAGCAGGTAAGCCACACACATCACACATGGATACGCCGAACGATACGTTGAGAGAAAAGGAGAACCAAAAAGTCTCTGAAAATCAAGATTGGTCCAAGCTTTGCCCAGATCTTTTGCAAAAGATCATCGAAAGCTTGAGGTCTATTGATTATCACCGAGCAAAAATTGTTTGCTCAGATTGGTATTACGTTTGGAAAACATGTGCAAAGCGACGTCTATGTCCATGGCGGATCATATACCAAGATAAAACTTATAAGTTGTTAGATCCCGGAGAAGACAAGATTTACACGACACAATACGTCGGACTCTCTGACAATACCTATTGTATGGCTAGCTCCGGATATTGGCTGTTGATGGTAGATTGTCGTCTTGATTTCTATATTTTTAACCTTTTAACATGCGAGAAGATCAATCTTCCTTCAATGGAGACTCTAATACGTGGTGGTGCACAAGTGAGATTCGAGAGAAGTGGTGAGTCAGGACGCCGCGAGTGGGGACACTTTGTTGAGCCTTGTCGTAAGGATCATGTGTCGGAAAACATCTACGGATGCAAACGATCAGGAGCTGTTGTGTGGATAAACGAGAGGACAAGGGATTATTTCGTTGCTTGGATTTTCAAAAAGCATTACGTGTTCACATACAAGAATGGAGATGATTCGTGGTGGAACTGGAATAGTAATTGGCAAACCGGTGGCAAAAATTTGGGTTATCTTGATTTGGCTTATAAGAATAGTAAGCTTTATCTATATACTACCGATGATTATATCAAGATTATCGATTTCTCTGGAGATGTCCCCAAGGAAGAAACCGAGAATAACCCCTATATAGATCATCGTTTTAACATCTTTGGTATGATTGAAAGCGGATATAATATGAGGAGGAGAATAGCCATTGAGAAATCAGGAGAGGTTTTGGTCATCTTGAATTTAGTAAAACTAAAAGAACTTTTCTTTTACATCTTTAAGATGAATCCTGAGAGTGGCAAATGGAAAAGGGTATATTCTATCGGAGATGATGAGATGTTGATTTTGGATCATGGGGTTACAATAAGAGCACCGGTGATGGAATAAAGTCTGGTTCGATCTTTTTCGTTGAACATTGTGATCGTTGGCCAATTTATTATTTTTGTTCTTCAGATTGCGGCATATTTGATATTGCCACAAAGAGAATTAATTGGCGAATTTGGCGTAACGAATCTCGTGAACGTACGAATAGAAGTCATTGGCTTGCTCCAGGATTTTGATTAGTGTTTTGAAGTCATGTTAGTATTCTTCAACAATTTTTAAGTGATATTGTTATTGTTTATTATTATTATTATTATTAATAATTTAACTTATAGCATGATTTGTAATAGAATGTTCAAAGGGTAACAACTCCAAGGAGAAGATTATGTCAGCCGTTTGACTAATGAACTAGCAAATCTAATCTAAACTCAACGCGAAATCTAATCTGATAAGGATAAAGACAAGTTCATGTCAGCTGTGTTGACTTACAAGTTGTTAAGGTTTAAGAACTTAACAGGCGTGGACACTCTTTCTTGACCATAATAACCAAGAAACTTGCTTTAGAAGTAACAGTGTAAATGAAGAAAAGATTAAAGCTTGCTGAAAGAAAAGAACACAGGGCAATGGGTTCACGACTCATTAACCAAATTAAAGTTACGTCTCGTTGAGGCTTAGCTCGGAATCAATAAGTTTTAGATGGTGTGTACAAACAAAAACAAAACAAGTGAAATGCCTAATACCGATTCTTGCCCAAGAAAGGAAAACAATGAACAAAGCTTATGGAAAATAAGTTAATTCTCAATTTACCACACCAGTCTACCTCTCTCACACGTCTCTCTCTCTCTCTCTCACTCGCAACCCTAAATGCAAAGTGATACATATGAAGCTCATCATCCTCCTATACTTAATCAATACAAGCTTTGTCGACACAAGCTTTATTGGTTGTTAGCCTTTTGAAGTCTTCTGGTTCCAAAAGCTTGACCTACTAAATAACTCAAGTTAAATTTCCATCCACCTCAGTTAGTCTTTGTGTTGTCCTTGTTTGACATATGTTTGAAACAACATAAATTTAAAAAGAGAAAAGGATTCATGACTCAGGAGAAAAGCAACATATGATAAGAGTTTGACCAATGACAAATTGACGGCAGTAAGAATAATTTACTCGAAGATTGTCTTCTAATTAAGCAGTATTTAAAATTGGACCGAATACATTTAGGTTGAATAGCTACAACCGGTCGATAAACAATACTCTTATGACCCGGATTGATAAAAACGAATATATTATGATTCACAAAAAGTCAAGTCACAAACTTTGGATTAGTTAGGATTCTATATAGAAAGATTTACTCAAATCCTATCCAAAAGTTGGTTTATTACTCATATCTATAAATTTTTTGAGAATTACTCAAATGTTTAGTGCCCTGTGTATAATTACAATTTACCCACTGGGTTTAGTTTTTCGATTTTGAGTTAAAAAATAAAATAAAAATACACATCAGCAAATTAAAATACACATCAGATATGATTTAACATGTCATTAAACAGTTTTTTTTCAGATCAACAGTTATTTTTTCTTGTTTATATCAAAGAGAGGGAAAGCGAACAGTTTTCACTGTTCACAAACCACGAAATTAAAAAAAAAACTCTCTCTCGTCGCCGGCAACACTCTGTCACTGTCCACTCTCTTGCCGTCAATCTCTCGCCGTCTTTGATCGCTCTCTCTCTCCTCGTCGTCGCTCTCTCTTTCTTCGTCGTCGCTCTCTCTCGCCGTCTTTGTTCGCTCTCTCTCTATCTTCGTCGTCATGTTCGTCTTTGTTTAAACGTTCCGGTATGTGTCGAGTGTTTAGTTT
>NC_025690.1:6340872-6349134 GCF_000633955.1 Camelina sativa | reverse complement strand
TAACTTGGTGTCTAGGTTAAACTCAAGGTTTGACACCCTTGATACAAGCATTGCCAATATGCCTTTTGATCTGGAGAAGAAGATTGGAGATAGTTTGGAAACCAGGTTTGAAAAGAAGATGAATGAAATGATGGAAACCAGGTTTGGATCTTTTGATCG
This sequence comes from Camelina sativa, assembly GCF_000633955.1. Classification (NCBI taxonomy): domain Eukaryota; kingdom Viridiplantae; phylum Streptophyta; class Magnoliopsida; order Brassicales; family Brassicaceae; genus Camelina; species Camelina sativa. Next base: position 6,348,975 of record NC_025690.1, on the reverse strand, counting down.
TGATTTCAAACAGATGAAAGATCACGTGCTTTCCATGGGTGTTGGACAAACTGGCCAAAACACGGGACCTACGATAGACACGACATCTGCGTATAAAATTTTCAAAATAAAGAACCTGTTACCAGAAGACCTTCGGGATAAACTGTTGACACCAAAAGGTCCACCAGCAGTTGCAGGAAAAATGCAACAAAACTACTCTGACAACAGTCCTCCGGTAATGTCTGATTTATGATATATTTATGGCTGATTTTCCTGAATATTTAGGTTGAGTTATCATTATCGTTAATTGTCTTCGCTATGTTATACATGAAAAGAAATCTGTTGATGGTAGTGGTTTGGATGGGATCAGTAAGAATCTGATGGATGATTTTGATAATCCTATTGATTTCTTTCAGAAGTCTCCAGCTGCTAAGAAACCAACTGATACGATAACAAGGCCTTTCACGAGGAGAAATGCCAAAGAGTTAGAGGCGGCTGCAAAGAAGGCCAAAGAAGTAGCTGCGGCAAAGAAGGCCGAAGAAGTAGCTGCGGCTGGAGACATTCAGGAAAAGAAAAAAGGTAGAGGTAGAAAGCCTAAAATCCCACTGCTATTAGGTCGTTGGCTATTGTACCATATGTAGGTTTGAATAAGGGAGAAGCTGGTGTAGAAGCTGATGCAGAAGCTGATGCAGAATCTGGTGCAGAAGCTGATGCAGAATGTGTATGTGATATGACAGCCGAGTATATTGCTGAACCCAACAAACTTGAACCTGAATCTGAGGATGATGAGGAGGAAAAGATTTGACTTGATAGAATTAAAGCTTTTAGGCTGGAGAGTGTTAAGCTGTCCCCGGATGGAAGTGCATTGAATACACAACAAGCTACACAAGCGAGGATTTTTCCTTATATTGGAGACAACAGACTGACGTGCATGAGGAAGAACTGTGTACCTGGACCTGGAATATATGATCCTCTGGCACCTGTTGATCCGGTCAAGTTGCAGAAACTTTATGAGTTCCTTAAGAGCACCGAGTATGACCCTTTAGACCCTTTTTCTTAACAAGTTAATCACAGCTTGTTAACATTATATTAACTTGTGTTTATTTGTTTGTTAGGAATATTCCGTTAACAAAAGGCGGAATCGAAATTGAATTCTATAGGAAGCTAATCACCGAACGAAAGGACTGGCCAGTGAGGCCAGAAAATTATGGTACATATGGGTGGCTTACTGATAAAGTAAGTTTATCTTAATGTCTTAGTTATTATTGTCGATGTCTGAGTTATTTAAAACATAGTGGCTGAGTTGTTGTTCTTTACTCTGTTACCTTTTTTACAGCACCTGGTCGCGTTTATGAGACTCCTTAGGAAAAGGTACAACCGAGATCCCTTCCCATATCACAACAAATGCATTGCGTTTATAGACCCGTGTTTCAGTAGTATGATGGTGCATAACTATGCTCAGTTCGAGATTAAACCCAAGCTGTTTAAATTAACTAGCAATAGTTTTGAAGATTTAGTGAAAGGATTAGTACCTTCAGATGAAAAGACTAATTTGAGCTGGATTGAAGATGTGGATCACCTGTATATTACTACACAAACTGGAGGCGATCACTGGGTGGTGCTGCACATGGATCTCATCAGAAGGCATATTGATTGCTATGATAACATCGTCGGACAAGTAACCAAAGTAAGTGAGGAAAAAAATATTGAATGCTTGTAGGGCGTTTACGCGGATGATACCAACAATGATGAACGAGAACGTTCCTCACGAATATCATACACCTACGTACAAACAGTTTACCTTCAGGAGGAGGACTGTCTCCAAGGTCCCGCAAAACGTACAGGTTGGTGACTGTGGCATGTACGCTTTAAAGTTGATAGAATGTCTAGCGCTTGGTGTGTCTTTCGATGGCATCTGTGATCCAAATATCCAGGCTCTACGTGTTAAAATGGCAGCAGAAATCTACGATGAGGCACCTGATTTTATGAATCAGTTTGCGCAGAAAACATTTGTATTTCTTTTGGTAGGACTTGTACTTGGATATGTAAAAACATTTGCATTTCTTTTGGTAAAAATTGTACTTGGATATTGAAAACATTTGGATTTCTTTTGGTAGGAATTGTACTTAGATAAGAAAGTCCTTTGTTTAGAATCTTTTCAATGTTACGGCTGAGTTATGTACTTCACACGGCTGAGTTATAATTAAATATTAAATAAACATATATGTTATGGCTGAGTTATGTACTTTGTACGGCTGAGTTATGTACTTCGTACGGCTGAGTTATGACTGAGTTATGTATTTGGTACGGCTTCGTTTGGTCTTTCGTGTCTTGCCTCGATATTACAAACAGTGTTGTTGGGGAAACCCAAACAATAATTCTGTGTCTGCTCAGATCCACACGCGTAAAAAATTTATAAAGTTAGCTTTTTCACAATATATTATACAAAATAATTAAAAAATTGAACTCAAAATTCGAATAAAAAATAAAAAAATTCCGACAAAATTACTAAGTGATGGCTGCGTTATTGACTTACACGACTGACTTATGAAATATTTGTAATTATACATTATGATAACTCAATATTTAAATGTACAATTGAAATATGAATATTACCATTATTATAACCAATAAAAAGTAATAATTATAGAGAAAAATTGATTTTTACACATTCTCATCAGAATGTGTAAAACATACAATACATGTCGTTTAGCGGTTAGGGTTAGGGTTAAGGTTTAGGGTTTGAGATGTAGGGTTCAGATGAGTAACATTTTTTTTTTTGGGTTTTGGTTCTAATGTGTTTTAATGTGTTTGGTTTAATGTGGTAATATGGAGAAGTCTAACATTATTATCATTTGAATATTTTTTTAAAAAACAAAATTTTTTTTGGTTATATACGGTTATGGGTCGGTTAGATTAATATATAACCATAAATAACCCAAAATATATTGTAATTAAGTAGATTAGCCTAATATAACCGAAAGTAAGCCGAATATAACCGAAAGTAAGCCGAATATAACCGAAATTAACCAAACATACCAATACAAAAATACCAAATTGAGGGAAAAAAATTTCTGTTCGGTTTGGTTCGGTTATTTAGACATTCTAATTTGAGGGTTGCCTGAGATATCGTTTATGACGGCTGAGTTATTAAAACAGATTGATAAAACACCACAATATAGAAAGTTCATATCAATTCCAAATAAAAAATAATACAACGGAGCTTGACTAATATCACAGATACTTGTTCAAGCTCTCAAACTTCTTCTACAGCGCGTCATATTTTTTTTCTATATTCAAGATCGTTTCTTCTTGAATCTCGATGCGCTTCTTGGCTGCATCCAAGTCCTTCTTCATCTCATTCTTCTCCTCCTGAATAAGCCTAAACTCTTCGCGCAATGCATCAGTCCACCACTTCCTGAAACCGCAACCTTGACTGGGACCCTTACAAATAGTACATAATTCATATTACACTAAATAAAAAATCAGAAGCAGAACACAAAACTCAAAAATAAGAGTACAAAAATCTTTACATCTGTGATGTCATATGGACAACTGAAATAACGTTCTCCTCTCGTGCTAGGATCATTAGAAGTGGCAACGAGAAGCACCGCACCGCAACTACACCCGATTGGAACGTCCTTGTCACTCCTCCGAATTTCGCCGTACCTCATTTTCATATTTATTTCATTACGATTCAGCTCCTACAGTTCCACAAACACAATATTAAGATAATGGTTTGAAATTTAAGATAGTCCAGAGATCTATCTCAGCTAGAGCTTCAGAAGGAGTTTTCTTATCAGCCCTGGAGTTGCCGCCGTAGATATCTCTATGCGCCATCATCTTGACTCGATCTCGATTACTATAGCAATAAATCACAACAAATCCCATAATTTATACAAAAACAATATATCGAACGACGTCGTTCAACAGTTATATACGTGAAGGCTGAGTTGTGTTCTTTACACGACTGACTTAGGATAGTCAGTTGTTAAATTGACAACAATGTTACGGCTGAGTTACGCAACGGCCATAATAATGGTGTTATGGCTGAGTTATTCAACGACCATATTAATTTATTATATACCCGCTCGGGAATACAAAAAGTGTTGTTGGGGAGACGAAAACAATAATTATGTTTCTTGTTATCATCCACACGCGTAATAAATATATTTTAAACGATTTATTATTAAAAAAAGGACTTCAAAAATTTGAATTCAAATTTTAGATTTTTTTTAATTAAAAAAGGGCCCAGTAATTTGGCAAAGTAGTGGCTGAGTTATTGACATAAACGGCTAGGTTATGAGATATTTGTAAAATAAGATTATTATAACTCAAATTTTAAATTTAGAATGGAAAACTGAATATTACTATTATTATAACCAATAAAAAATAATAATTATAGAGAAAGAGTGATTTTTATACATTCTGATCAAAATTTGTCAAACATACCAAAACATGACGTTTAGGGGTTAGGGTTAGGGTTAGGGTTAGGGTTTAGGGTTTGATATGTAGGGTTTAGATGAGTAACATTATTTGTTTTTAATTTAACAGTTTGATTTTGTATCTAATGTGTTTGGTTTAAGGTGGTAATATTGATATACTAATATGATTACCATTTGGATATTTTTTAAAAAATTTGAAATTAATTTTTGGTTATTTCTGGTTATGGGTCGGTTAGATTAATATATAACCATAAATGACCCAAAATATATTGTAATTAAGTAGATTAGCCTAATATAACCGAAAGTAAGCGGAATATAACCGAAAGTAAGCAAACATACCAATACAAAAATACCAAATTGGGAAAAATTACTTTTCGGTTCGGTTCGGTTTAGTCGGTTATTTAGTCATTCTAATTTCAGGATTGCTTGAGATATCGTTTATGACGGCTGAGTTATCTTTCCAGAATCGACAGTTTCTTTGTTTATTTTAATGAGAGGGAAAGTGAACAGTTTTTAACTGTTCACAAACCGCAAAAAAAAAACTCTCTCTTGGCGAAATCTCTCTCTCTCTCTCTCTCGACGAACCCTAATTCCGCCGGCGATAATCGGTCTTTCTTTACTCTCTCGACGTTACCTCTCACCGTCCTCGCTCGATATTCTCATTCGCTCTTTCTCTCTTCATCGTCGCTGTCTTGTTTGTTTCCGTCTAAGCCGTCTCGTCTTCGAGTTTCGGTATGTGTCTTCCTCTTTATTTGTTAGATATATTCGATTCGATGGCTGAGTTTGTTTGTTGATGTGGGTGAGCAATGGTTAAACAATGAATTTGGGACTGGGTTATCTTATGCTTTACGGCTGAGTTATGTATTTGTGGCGGATTTATTATATGCATTGCGTCTGAGTTTGTCATATGTTATGGCTGACTTATTTTATGCTTTACTGCTGAATTATATTTATCAGATGGCTAAGGATATTTCTGAAGAACAAGCAAGGGATTACCCCTCAAGACTTTGGCCAGAAATGAAGTCTATTCTATATAGTAAGCAAATTAATACCAATTTCAGGATGGGAGAATTCCCTGCGATCAGGGAATCAATAGGACAAGATGCGTGGGATGAAGCGAAGAAAGTACCTATTGGAATAATCTCTAAGCTAGTTGATAGCCAATTCGTCTGGTCTGGAAAGGTTGTACATTTCCTACTATGTAACCAGTTAAGGGTACATAAGAAGGAGCTTTGGTTTGTCGTCGGTGGTCAACCTATCAGGTTTGGGTTGAATGAATTGGCTAATGTCACGGGGTTAAACTTAGACCCAATGCCTACTGAACGGTTGGAACTTGAAGAGGAACACAAAGAGTTCTTCAGACTTTTGAAAGTGTCTGGTGGGAAAGGTCCATCATTAAATGAACTCATGGAAGGACTGAAAGTGTGCCGGTCATGGACAAACCCTGATCACCATAAATGGTTGGGGCTGTTTTGTTTTCAAGCCATTGGACTTTATGTCATCCATTAGAAGTCTAGAATACCATTTGAAAGTGCAAAAAAAGTTTTTGATGATGAAGCCGTGAAGACTTATCTGTGGGGTCGGTCAACATTTGAAGCTCTTGTTGATTCTATAAAGATGTTGAATCCTACAGGAAACTCGTACACCCTTAGTGGTTTTACACCCGTGTTACAGGCTTGGGCGTATGAATCAGTCCAAATCTTTGGAGAACGATTTGGGGCTGCATAAAAAGAAAAAAATGGTGGCATACCGTTGCTTCGATGGGGTGGAAACCGTACACGTTCAACACTAAAAACCATAATTGCTGAAGAGATCAGAGCGCTTGGTGAGGTAAGGTTTATATCTGGTTGAGTGATTGTTTAGTACTGGCTGAGTTATAATTTTGTGATGGCTGAGTTATTGTGTAGTGATGGCTGAGTTATAGTTTAGTGATTGATGAGTTATGATTTAGTGATGGCTGAGTTATTGTTTACTGATGGGTCTCATATTCTCTTATGTTACAGCTGCATGTGACTAAAATGGTTATGAAGGATGATGTACGCGAGCTTTTCATACGTGGCCAGATCAAAAAGATGACCTAGCAGTTGATCGCCTTATCCAAGACATACATGAGGATAATTTTGTTAAAGGTTTTACAAGTGTTTAAACGAACTTAATCTTAGACTAATAATGATCCTAAATGTCACAAAACACACTTAAATGGGCAACGGCGCCAAATTGAAACTGACTTTCTTTGTGGTGTGGTGAATGAATGATGTATGGAATGAATAGAAGTCAGGGTGTTTCAATTCCCCTTATGAAGTTGTAGTATAAGAGGTGTCAATCCTATCTGAGTGATTGTGAACAATTAAGATGTGCATATGAGTCTAAGTCAAGCCAATTGTAAAGATTGTTTGTCACTAACAATCCTAAAATGAGATATGAAATGCAGAAAGTAAAAACAACTAGAACAGGATACTAAATGCAAACAGAACAAACAACTTGAAGCTATAATGAAACTAGAACAAAGATAGAAACTATGCTAATGAACTAATGCAAGACAAGTAATGAACAGGAAACTACGTGAATGCAATGGAAATGAAACAGGAATGAAACAAGACAATCACAAATAAAAAACACAAGTTCTGGGGATGAACTCGAGCAGCACTCGACCGAGTGTAGGTCGAGTACGTGGTCGAGCTAGACTTAAACGTGAAAACAGAGCAACACAAGAAAAACAGAGCAATGCTAAAACCAATCAAACAACAAGCAAGCAATGATATTTAGACTAAGATTTCAATAAACAAAGAAGGCCTTGAGGAGGGATTCATGGGCTGAGCTAATCATTGTGGTTATCTAACTTGGTCAACAAATCTCAAGCAAACATTGAGCTGATCTCTAGACATACTATTCTAATACATGTTTAATCCACTCTCATGGCAAGAAACAATCAAACCTATGCAATTCTAGACTTGTTCTCACAAAGAAAAGAATCTACACAAGCAGGCATTAAGCAATACATCTCAAACCAAACAAGACTCCTAATCTCTTAGCAAGCCTAATGGTAAGCTCTAGATCTAGCCTTATCTATGCTCCTTAGACATTGGTGTGATGCTAAGATGCTTGAAATCAAACCCTACCCTCTCAGATATAGGATCAGCATTAAGATCATCTAGCCTAGAAGAGATCTACAACAATCAAGCTTGACCAAATCAAACAAACCACAAGATCAACCCAGCCTAACCCATCCTCAAGGTCCTAAACAAACTACTCACAAGAACACATGGTGAAATATGTCAAAAACCCAGAAAATAATGAAACTTGCATCATTAGAAAGATGAAACAGAGATCTACAATATTGATGAAGGAATAAAACTCGAAATCTTAATACTTTGAAAGTTATGAAACAAACAAAATATAAGAATCTAGTCTTTCTCTCTCAAACAAGTACAAAATCTAAAAAAAAAAAAAAGTGCAAAAGGAATAAAATCTAAAAAAGGTAAAAACTAGGTTTTAGACTCTCTAAAAAGCTGGACTCTTTGGTGGCTGCAGGTACAAGGGCCTTATATAGGAGGTGAGGTGGAAGCCCTAAAAATACAAAAAGTCAAAGCAGTCAACGGCTCGGTCAACTCGACCAGTGCTCGGTCGAGTGGCTGGTCGAGCTGGCTTCTCTCGTGCATTCTCCACTCGGTGGAGTCTT
>NC_025690.1:6336402-6338890 GCF_000633955.1 Camelina sativa | reverse complement strand
TCCTACATGAAACATGCTAAACAAGATCCTAATGTGCAGTGCAAACTACTTGAAGACTTTTTTTTATAAAGATTTTTGTAAAAAATTTCAAATTTTTAGGGTTTTTCTATGCCTTAGATGCTATGCAAGTATTAACATGATGATGCTAAAAATTTGAAATAAGAATCAAAACACAATGTCAAATGCTATCTCAAACCCTCCCCCAAACTTAAATCACACAGTCCCTGTGTGAAAGAAATTTGATTGAGGATTCAAGATGAAAATCAAAAAACAAAACACAATATGAAATGCAATGATATCTACAAGTGAAGGTGATAGTGATACCTTAGGGATTGTGGAAGTAGTTGTCCACGTCCATCTGCATGCTCTCATAGGAGTAGTTGGGGTCTTGTTGATGGCTTGGAGGTTGAGATTGGGGCAGCTCGACGATGGGAATCGACCGGGACTCGGTCGAGTACGTGCTCGAGTGGGGGGGGTCGAGCTGGACCACGAATCTTCTTTTCCTCTTCTATCTGGTCTCCCTTGCTTCCCTGATCGTGAAAATACCAAAACAAAATCAAAATACCAAAAACCTTAAACAATATGTACATGGATACCTTAGGGACTTCCTCCCTAGTGAGCTTGTTTAAAGTCACTAAGCTTGACTTTTGATGCCTTCTTAGGCTTGGGGAGCATCTTGGAAAAGCATTGTGCACTTCTCAGGTGTTTCCTTTTCTCCCAAATACTTCTTAACTCTCTGACCATTGACAGTGAACTCACTACCATCCTTGTTGAGAAGTGTGACAGCCCCATATGGTAGGATCTCCTTTATCTTAAAAGGGCCTCCCCATCTACTTTTCAACTTCCCAGGGAATAACTTGAGTCTTGAATTGTAAAGCAAAGCTTGGTCTCCAGCCTGTAAGTCTTTGATGAGAATCTTCTTATCATGGAAGGCTTTAGTTCTTTCCTTGTAGATTTTGGAGTTTTCATAAGCTTCCAATCTGATTTCCTCAAGCTCATGCAGTTCAAGGCTTCTCTTAGCTTGTGCTGTCTCTAGATCCAAGTTCAAAAGTTTGATTGCCCATAGGGCTTTGTACTCAACTTCAACTGGGAGATGGCAAGACTTGCCATAGACCAGTTGGAATGGGGTTCTTCCTATAGGTGTCTTGAAAGCTGTTCTATAGGCCCAAAGTGTTTCATCAAGTTTACTAGACCAATCCTTTCTTGTTGCTCCTACTATTCTTGATAGAATGGCCTTGATTTGTTTGTTTGACACTTCAACTTGTCCACTTGTTTGGGGGTGGTAGGCTGTAGACACCTTGTGCTTAACTCCATACTTCCTTAGCATTCCTTCAAAGATCTTGTTGATGAAGTGTGTTCCTCCATCACTAATCACAGCTCTTGGAATTCCATACCTTGGGAAGATTATGGTCTTAAAAAGTTTAAGTACCACTTTGTGATCATTAGTAGGGCTGGCAATAGCCTCTACCCACTTGGAGACATAGTCCACTGCCACTAATATGTAGACATTCCCATTTGAAGGAGGATTAAAAGGTCCCATGAAATCAATTCCCCACACATCAAATATCTCAACCTTCAAGAATTGGGTTTTGGGGCATCTCATTCCTTCTTGTGATATTTCCCATTCTTTGGCAAGCATCACACTTTGTGATGAACTTGTGAGTGTCCTTGAATAGTGTAGGCCACCATAAACCAGCTTGTAAGACTTTCTGGGCAGTCTTGAAAGTTGCAAAATGGCCTCCATAAGTAGAACCATGACAATGCCCTAGCACTCCTTCAACTTCATTTTCTGCTATGCACCTTCTAAACAACCCATCTGATCCCTTTTTGTATAAGTAAGGTTCATCCCAATAGTACCCATTGATGTCCTTGAGGAGCTTTTTCTTCTTATAAGGGTCCATATCTGCTGGGACTTCTTCACACACCTTGTAATTGACTATGTCAGCATACCAAGGTAGATCTTCACTTTCAAGTGCCATCCACTCCTCCATCTCATCCTGCTCGATCGTGTGCCCAAACGTACTCGATCGAGTGCATGCTCGAGTAGGCGGTCGAGTTGGAGGCCGAGTTGTCCCTATCTGCATCAGCTTCTCCTCAGGCATTGAATCATCGATTGGAATCTCATCCTCTATCCTCATTCTGGACAAATGATCAGCTACTCCATTCTCTATCCCTTTTTTATCAGCTATTTCCATGTCAAACTCTTGGAAAAGCAGAATCCATCTTAACAACCTTGGTTTTGTGTCCTTCTTTGAGTAGATGTGCCTCAAAGCAGCATGATCGTGTACACAATTACTTTGGACCCTACTAAGTAGCTTCTGAATTTTTCAAAGGCAAAGACCACTGCTAGAAGCTCTTTCTCTGTTGTTGAATATCTTCCTTGAGTTTCATCCAAGGTCCTGCTTGCATAGTGAATAACATGAAGTTTCTTATCTTTCTTTTGTCCCAGAACTGCTCCTACTGCAAAATCTGAAGCATCACACATAAT
>NC_025690.1:6310680-6336302 GCF_000633955.1 Camelina sativa | reverse complement strand
AAAAAAAAAAAAAAAAAAAAAAAAAAAAAAAAAAAAAAAAAAACCCAGCCGTTACGTTGCAAACACTGAGCGAGAACGGTAAAGGGCGCCTTTGATATGTCAATTTTTAGAGCACATCTAGGAGTGACAGTGTCTTTATGATAATCTTTACTACTTCCGAAGCTAGCAGGACATTTTCCATCAACAGTCTGCCTTTGACAAATGCGGATTGATTTGGAGCAATGAAGTTTGGGAGCAAGAGCTTCAGCCTGTTAGCAATAATTTTTTATATGTCTTTATACATCACATTGCAGCAGGATATAAGTCGGTAATCCTTCATCTCTTTAGCCTCTGTCTTCTTAGGAATAAGAGCAAGAATTGTTGTATTCACTCCTTTAGGGATAAAACCATACACAAAGAAAGACTGAATTGCGACAACAAAGTCTTCCTTAATAATAGTCCATGTCTCCCTTAGAAATTCCACAGTAAACCCATCAGGTCCCGGGCTTTTGTCTCGCGGCATAGCAAACAACACATCCTTAATCTCCTCTGCAGATACCTCTCGTACAAGTTGAGACTTATCAGCCTCCGAACAGCGATAAAGTAACATACCTTGCAATTCCTCCTCTGAAATACCTGTATAGTGAGACAAAGTATACGCAAGAAACTCATGAAAAAACCTCTATGCTTCCGCCTTCATCCCCTCTTGAGAGTCAACTATTCCACCATCCTGACCTTGTATTTCCTTAATCGCGTTTTGCGCTTGACGAAGCTTCGCAGCTCTATGAAAAATCTTGTTATTGCCATCACCAACCTTTAACCAATGTAGTCTAACCTGATTCGTTCCTCATAGCCAACCTAGTGGGATTCAAGTGCAGCCTAACCTGATTCGTTCCTCATAGCCAACCTAGTGGGATTCAAGTGAACTGCAAGTTGCAGCTTACAGAGCTTTTCAAACGCCTCCCTGGTTTGCTTTGTCAGATCCCCAAAGCGGTTTCTACTCAATCTTTTAATCTGCGGCTTGAGAGTCTTAAGCTTTTTGGAGAAACGAAACATAGCTGAAGTCGAGTGATATAAGGCTGCAGTACTATCCCAATGAGCCTGAACCATGGGAAGAAAACTCTTATCCAAAACCAGAGCATTAGTGAACTTAAATGGCTTTCACGGTTTAAGCTATTCTGCTCCAATTTGGATCCTACACCTGAGATTATCCGAACATCCTCCCGCCTCAAAAACAACATAAGACTGCGAGAGGTCAGAAAGCCACATATCATTTACCAAGACACGATCAAGTTTTTTGCAGATAAGCTCGGATTCATCTCACTTGTTACACCAAGTATACAAATGCCCATGGGATTGAATATCACTAAGGGAGCAATATGAGACAACATCTTGAAAATCCTTCATCCCCACTGGAATAGAAGGATCCGTATCATAGCAAGAGTGTTCCTCTGCCTTGAGGATTTCATTAAAGTCGCCAAATACCATCCAAGCTTTATTAGCAAAAAGAGGAGAATCGTGATGGTTCCTCAAATCTTCCCACAAAGGCTTTCGGTCCGCTACAAGGTTAAAGCCATAAACAAAAGAAACAAAGAACTCCTCATCCAGACCGTCCATCAAAACTGAGAAAGTGATCATCTGGGAGGTAGTAAAAATTGGTGTCAACCGAACCCTTGGACTCCAAACAACCCAAATCCGACCCAAACGGTGAGAATCATAATTCGAAATAAAAGACCAACCCGAAAATACTTTTTCCACAATTCTCTCTGCCTTTCTTTCTGTAACCCTCGTCTCAATGATACAACCAAACTGAAAGTTAGACTGCATCATCCAATCCTTCACTACAGAATGTTTAGAATCTTTGTTAAAACCACGCACATTCCATAGGAAGCTCGACATTAAAAGTTAGTGAAGTGGCCGTCTACTCGGCTCCCGATCAAGCTGAGTAGCGGTAGTAGGCTTATTCTTCGGCATGGCTGTAGAACCACGAGTCTGATAGTGACGTTTCTGAACTACGACCTTAGCAGGGCCTTTCATTCCCAACGCACCATTCATCTCAGTCTTATCTACAATGTCCTCTGCATCGGTCGCAACCGTAACAACAGAAGCTGGCACTATTCCATCGGCAACAGGACCATTCTTGTCCCCCATGGTCCCTGTGGCATCATCATCCCCTATTTCAGATAGCGCAGAGTAGGAGTTAGGAAGCATTGAATCTCCTCCTAATGTCTGCTCTGACTTCTTTTTTCCCGGACTACGACCTGGTTTAGTTGGACTAATCCATATGTCTTCGTCAACAGGTGGTGTTGCTCGCGCAACAGATATAGTGTTTCCAGCCGGGGATTCTGCTACAACTACCTCAGCCGGCTCTCGCGTGTCTCCACCACGAGGAGAGTTATCTAAATATATATCCCTCGTACCTACAGCAGAGGCACCTTGAGCAACTTGTACCACATTGTCACTACAACAGACTTCCTTCAGATGACCCCATTTGTTACAAATGTTACACCTTGGAGGAAGCCAAGGATACAAATATTTAATAACCACGTCCAACTCCCCCTCCTCATCTCCCATAAGATGGTATTCCTCCAGAAATTTTTAAGTCAAATCCGCCTCCACCAGGATTTGAGCCTCATCAAAGCTGACACAAGCCTCTGTTTTGGGATGAAGCTTTAACGGTTTACCCACCGCACTAGCTAAATATTCCAGTCCCTTATCCGTGAACATTGTCGGGGGAACCTGTTTCAATACAACCCATAACGGAATAGACTGCATCGCAGGTTGAGTCTCCTCTGCAAAAGGCGACCACTTGGATAGAAGCATGGGGNAAATCTGCCTCCACCAGGATTTGAGCCTCATCAAAGCTGACACAAGCCTCTGTTTTGGGATGAAGCTTTAACGGTTTACCCACCGCACTAGCTAAATATTCCAGTCCCTTATCCGTGAACATTGTCGGGGGAACCTGTTTCAATACAACCCATAACGGAATAGACTGCATCGCAGGTTGAGTCTCCTCTGCAAAAGGCGACCACTTGGATAGAAGCATGGGGATACCGAAAATATTCCACAACCCTCTGTTTAAGACCCGATGTCTCATCGATTCATTTCGAATCCTAAACTTAACAGTGGTGTCATTGACTACAAATACATCAATGAGCGAAGATTGGTCTCCTAATCTCCAAATCTTATTGACAGTCATGTGTATTTTTCCCACATGCGGCGCTTTAGCGTTGAGGAATTTTCCGACAAGCAAATCCTCCCACAACGGCTTAGCGCCCTCGAAGACCCCTTTTGGGACAACCACACGTTGTTTACCATCGACTTCCGATACAACAAACTCCTGCTTAGTGAACATATGTTGTTTAGCAACACCGACCCATGACTTTGACTTAAGGAGCCAGAGGCCCCCGGTTGAGCGACTGAAACTGCAGGGAAAGACTTGCTTGAACCCTGTGAAACCCCGTTGCTTGCCTTTCCGTCATGACCTAGTTTTAGACAGGCAGAGTCGGCCACCTCTTCCGTCTGCAAATCTCCCAAATTTTCTTGCAGATCAACATCCACCACTGGATTAGGATTAACCAAACCCCTATCCGGCAAACAATCATCGTCCCTCCGAGGCAGAGACGCCGTCGGCGACATCTAACTTGACCTAGAAGCAAAACCCTAACCGCACTTTTAATCGCCCTCCACGTCAGCACTCAAAACTATATTCGTGAATTCTTCCAACAGTCGTCCTTCATCATTGTTTAATTAAGATAAGGAATCATAGGATTCACAACTCATGTAATATTCGTTACTATATATATGTACTAGGCTGTCAAACTATGGATTGTTATGTTGAGTATGTAACAAAGCCAGATTGGCTAATTGAATCTCTTTTTACTAACTTTAGCTAACTAAATTAAGTAACTAATCTTTTTTTTTTTTATAAGTAAAATTTAATAATAAATCTTTATGGTATATGTTTCTTGGAAACTAATGTTTCACTTCAATTTTTATTTTCATGTATAGATTTTTATAAATACAATAACATAACTTGTTTTTTTTACTCCACCATGCATTAAAATCTTACATACATTCTAAAACTCATTAACCAATTTTAATTATTAGAATATAATCATTTTTTGGTAATAATTTTAATAATAACATTATTACTAAAACAAATTTATAGCATTAATTTTACTATTTTCAAATTTTAATTTATTTTACTTAATACATTCTTTGATAGCTATTATTTTTAGTATTTACTAAAAAATTATATTATTGTTTATACTAATAATATAATTAATTTTAGTTAATTCATTTTTTTATTTATTTTTACTATCATTAATTATAAGTAATAAATATGCAATGAAGAAATATTAAAAATAGTGATTTAAAGCAAAAAACAAATTGATTAGATGGATGTTGATGTGGAGGAAAGAGAAGTGAGCAAAGTTAAATATATATATATATATATATATATATATATATATTCCGTCTCATTGAAATATTGTTATATGACTTAATTTTTCTACCAAAAAAATATCGTTTTGGATAAAAAATAGATTTTTTTTTTAAAGTCAGAATTTTATGTCTATTTCTATAGTTTATTAATGAGATCAAGTTTTTAGTACTTTTCATTAAATTTTAAAACAACACTTTTTGGGTATGTCTCTATACAGCTTAGTAAATTAAATATGTTATTTTTAGTAAATTTTATTTAAAAATTATAAGTTTACATTTAGATCGTATGGTCTATATCTATTTTAACATTTTTGAAGTATATTTTTGTGTTATCTTTATGGGTTGAGGTCAAAATTGAAATACATAACCTGATTCAATGTTTCAGATTTTTATTAAGTATTTATAATAGTTTTTCTATATTTGATTGGTTTCCTAATACTTCTAATTTTTAGTATTAACAACAAATATGGTAATTAATAAATATTCTAATATTCATCGAGTTTCTAATCATTTAATCCAAAATTATAACTTAAAACCGAAATTATTTAATAATAAAATATATTTAAATTTAATAAAATTATTTATTTATTGATCTTTATTAAAATATACATAGTTTTATTTTTTTTCAATTTCAACATTTATTTATTCAATGTAACATTTGTATTGCAGAACTATAATTTATGATGTGTTGAATAAACCAAAGAAGTGGATTTTAATTAATTTTAGTGGAGAGGCTTATGAAAAGCCTTCTTGCATGTTGAATCGATGACGATTGTGCTTGGAGTTCATTGCAGATGAATCATATTGGTAGGTTCTTAGCACATGAAGGTTGTGTATGGATTTTTTTTGTGGGCGGGTTTAAGTCTCACGTCTTGTTTGATTTTGGAGCAACTCAATGCTTCATTACCCTAGAGTGAAGACGCTAATATCAGAGAAGATCCCGAAGAGCGGTTGAGGGTTGTTAGATTCGGGGGACGTGGGTTTTTGAGGGTTCTTGGATGGACGAGAGGTGATAGTCAAATTGTTGAAGAGTCGATGCCAGCAGATTTGATTATCAATCCAGTGGAGTTGTATGATGTAGTTCTTGTTATAGGTTGGTTGGATCGGTATAGAGTGCATTTGGATAGTCACCAAAGAAGAGTACAATTTGAGCAGCTGAAAGGGAAGGTTGAATTTCATGGAGTAAGACCGAGTTGAGGAAGTCTCGTGATCTCGGCCATGCAAGCAGGGAAAATGATCGAGAAGAGACGTGAGGCCTATTTAGTTACAATTTCTATGCTGGAATCGGTGGGGGCAGTCTACGTGAAACGATCTGAGCCATTTTTAATAATAATAAATAATAATCTAGTGATCTCATACTCACTAACAACCTAACCCTAATCAAACAACAGCGGATAACATAAACGATACCATTAAACCAATGAAATAACAAATAACCAAATATCCAGTATTAATTTCATAACAATTAAACCACTAAACCAATCCAACATAATTCAAAGAACCAATAATCCTAGGCAACATTCTAAAAACTCCACTCTAGCAACCTACAGTTGCCAGACAACAACCAATCAAGCCACTTGAACATCTCCCTCTTCATTGCCTGGATTATACGATCATACTTTGTCTTTACCTGCACCAAAAGCACAAATTGAGATGCATGAGTATTGTCATAAACACTCAGTAAAGCAATCCTCTCATCTACTGGGCTATACATATAAGCAACTGAGATTCCAATGTCAAACAATCATCAAACAAACACAACAAACCAAGGAAACAAGTATCATCTGCTCGCTAAAGAGAGTGGTGTCGATCGACACCAGCCAAGTGTCGACCAACACAGGCTATTGGTGTTAACCGACACTGCCTCTCAGTTTCGATCGATACTGCTCCTTGGTATCTACCGACAGCCACCTGGTGTCAATCAACATTGACTCCACAGACGTGATCTACTCGAAGATGAGAGTCGAATCTCGCTTCTCTTCAATTCCAATCTGTCCAAAACTTGACCAAAATCCATAAGAAACGATAGGAACCCTATAGAAACCATAACAAGCAACAAAACACCACAAACAACACATAACAAGCAAGACAAAGGAAATCTCAGGCTTAGATCAGCCTTGGTCATGCACTCACCTCTTTTGCAAGAAGTTTTTGACCCAAATTGACGAATCCAACACCTTATTAGGCTTCTCCTTCATCCCTAGCACAAGATCTCCACTCCACATGAACAGATCTAACCAAACAAGCCCAGAAATCTCTCAAACACTCTAAAACTCTCAAGAACACTTTTCTCCTCTCTTTTTCTCTTTAGATAGAGAAACAACACTCTCCTCACGAACTAGGTCAAATTTCTGCTTAAATAACCCGGTTATAGGGTTTCACTTAAAACAAACCAACTCAAATCGACGATTTAAATCAATCTAGTCAAACCAGAAATTGCTGATGTCTATCAACATTACCCTTGGTGTCAATCGAAACCCATCCAAAAAATCCACAATTTGGTTTGCGTATGTTACAATTCTCCCCCACCAACATAGATTCGTCCTCAAATCTCGAATGAACATCGGCTAAGGACTCCTTTGCAACTATCTCCATGGCCCGCATTTCCTCCGACAAATCTATGAAGGTCACTTCTAGACGACAAACTCCCATTCCATGCATTATTTGCTCTTGTCTTTTGGACTTTCATTAACTCATAGGTCTCAAACTTGAGTTTTATTGGCTCCTCATCAGGCTTAAGCCTGCATGCCATAATATCTAAGGAAGTCCAATATTTGTCTCTCGGGTTACCAACCTACAGCGCGTCCAAAGATCGTCATCTGAAGTTGATATACCAACCATACTCTCAAGCCACAAAATCTTAGAATATGATAGTACTAAGAGAACTAAATTTCCCAATAGTTGTTCAGGACCAACTGTCCTTAAAGCAAACAATTTTGAACACGTACAAATCCTATCCCTAACCAGGTTTCCATCTCGTGGTTCGCGTAAAACATCATAATGTCTTACCAACCACATATTCCCTCACTGGAATACCTCATGACAACACAAGGATCTTTAATGTGCCACAAAGGCCAACAAATGTCCTAAACTGGACCGCCACTAAGGCCAAAAATGTCTAAACATACCGTCACCATGGCCAAATAAATGTCCTCAACAAGACCGCCACAAAAGCCAAACATCCCGAATGACCGCCATGAAAACCACTCATCCCGAAGAACAGTCACAAAGATTACTCGTCCCAAAGGACCTTCACAAATATCACTCGTCCCGAAGGACCGTCACAAAGACCAATCGTCCTGAAGAACCGTCACGAAGACCACACATCCCGAAGGATCGCCTAAAAAGGCTATACATCCTGAACGACTGTCAAGAAAACCATACATTTCAAAGGATAGCTTAAACATGCAATATTGGCTAAACAGCTCGCCATAAAGGCCTCACAATTGGATAAACAGCCCACCACAAAGACCATACAATTGACTAAACAGCCCACCAAAAAGGCCACACATGTCTCACATGGATTACACTATAACTCAAAATTCCGCCACGAAGACCACACAAGCCCCACAGAGGCTCACAGCCGCTGAATATAGACAAATTCTAACTCCCATAAAAAAATTCTATGTTTAGCACTTTCCATCTCTAGAAACTTTCCACTTTTATAAACTTACACTTCATGAAACTTCCCTCTCTTAGCACAAGCTTCTCGGAAATCTCATATCCCGTACACTTCTTGGTACTTAGTGGCACAACCAAATACCCATAATCGAGCAAGTAACAAGAGAGATGGGCTGGAATAATCCATTCCCGCCCTAGCCACGGACAATAGCTGGGACCACGCTAGACAAGCTCAAGTGGTAACCTGCTTTTAGAACCACTTCTTGAACCTTGCCTTCATCCTCGCCTATGGCTCCCAAGTCTTCTCCTCCACACAATCACAGTCTCATTGGACTCTTATCAAATGAATCCTTTTCCTCCAAACTTCCTTGAATCTCCAAACGAGAACCCTCACCAGTCTCGCCTCCAAATTCATGTTAGGCTAAATATCCTCTGGAATCTTAGCCAACAACTGATCATCCTTGCGGAGACACTACCGCAGCATCGACACATAGAAGCCCTTGTGGAACGCGCGCATAATGTCAGGCAATTCCAGCCTATATGCCACCGGTTGCACCCGCTCAATCACTCTGAACGGTCCCATGTACCTAGGACTCAACTTAGTCTCTGTTAATAACCTGTTTGGACCCTGCAACATGGCCATCTTGAGGTACACTCTATCTCCCACCTGAAACGCAAGATCTCTCCTCCTCTTATCGACATAAATCTTCTGCCGATCTTGAGCT
The DNA here is from genome assembly GCF_000633955.1 of Camelina sativa. NCBI lineage: Eukaryota > Viridiplantae > Streptophyta > Magnoliopsida > Brassicales > Brassicaceae > Camelina > Camelina sativa. The sequence continues at coordinate 6,327,531 of NC_025690.1, read as the reverse complement.
TCCTTCATGTTCTGCTTCAGAACCCAAATCTTCTTCTAGGTCTCATGAACAAAAATTAATCCGTACATGCTCCTCTCCCTCCCCCCACCTAAGTCCAGCATAATGGTGTACGACATGGCCTCTCGTACAATGCCTCCTAAGGTGTCATCCCAATACTCGCCTGGTAGCTAATGTTGTAAGTAAACTCTACGAAGCTTAGGTGATCTGCCCAATGGCCACCCCAATCCAACACACACATCCTCAGCAGATCCTCCAACGTCTGAATAGTCTTCTTCGACTGCCAATCTTTCTGAGGATGGTAGACTGTACTCATATGCGCCTAAGTGCCCATCTCTGCCTGAAATGCTTTCGAGAACACCGAAGTGAACTCGGAATCTCTATCAGACACTATACTCGATGGCACCCATGCAACATGATTATCTCCTTCACATACTTCTTAGTAAAGACTGATGGATGCAACCTGATTATCTCCTTCACATACTTCTTAATAAAGACCGCTGCTCAATCGGTCTTCTTGATGGTCAGAAAATGTGCAGAATTAGTCAATTGGTCCACAAAGACCCAAATTGCATCATAGGTTCGAGACACTAGCAAACCTACCACGAAATCCATCGTGATCATGTCCAACTTCAACTCCATAATGGACAAACTCCTCAACAAGCCGCCCGGAACCTAATACTCAGCCTTCACTAGCTGGCAGACATCGCACCCCGCGACCAAACTAGCCACATCCTTCTTTACCTCGACCCACTGATAATACCGCTTGAGAACACGGTACATCTTAGTCGCTCCAGGATGAATAGAGAACATGCTCGCATGATTCTCCCTCAAGATCTTCTGCCTCAACTCCTCATCCTTGTGCACACAGATCCGACCGTGCACAAGTATGTTACCGTTGGAAGAGACCTGATACTATGAATCAATAGCTCTAGAGGCATTCACTAGCCCCACATCCTTCTCCTAAGCCACCCGCACTCTGCTCAAAATATCTTCCCTATCAGCCGCCTTCAAACCTAGCGGCTCATGAGAGATAATACAACCTCAGTGCGCTACTCTCTCCCACCAAAGTCTACATGCCCTGCTCATGAGCCGAAACTGCCAGATTCCGACTCGAGCATCTGCAAAGCAAGTAAGCATTACAAAGGTGGTAAGGTATCTCCATATCATAATCCGCCACTAGCTCCATCCACCGCACTGGTTCCACTAGTCTAAACCGTCGTGTACACCCTCGGCGCTTGCTACAATGGTGGACATAGCTAACATCTTCATGTCTCAAATCGCTGATATCGAGCTTCCACTTTCTGGTAACTATGTTGCAACATATAGGTACCCAGCAAGTGACGTCCCAATTTGTATTCATTTTGCGTGTCATATGGAAGACATTTGCTTCGACTGCATAGGGTACTGGTACTCGCGTCGAGTCCGCAACCTATGCTGATAGGCATATTTGGGAGTTGTATTGAATAAGAGTTGTAATGTTAAATGTGTACGTTTGTACTACTTTAAAACCAAATGAAAGTCTGAAAGTTATGATATTATATGTTGAGTGTCACTTGAATTGTGGTAGAGCCTAAGGGGGGATCACTAAACCCTAACTTTCGGAATACTAAACCCAAACATTTGAAAGCGTACAACTCTCTGCAATAAAACAGAGGTGGAGTTCGAGAACATGTTACAAAGAAGCAGTTTCAAATTAGGATTGCTAAATCCTAAGTTAGGGAAAACTAAACCCTAAGGGGGGATAATTAGAGCCTAAGGGGGGATCACTAAACCCTAACTTTCGGAATACTAAACCCAAACATTTGAAAGCGTACAACTCTCTGCAATAAAACAAAGGTGGAGTTCGAGAACATGTTAAAAAGAAGCAGTTTCAAATCAGGATTGCTAAACCCTAAGTAAGGGAAAACTAAACCCTAAGGGGGGATAATTAAAGCCTAAGGGGGGATCACTAAACCCTAACTTTCGGAATAGTAAACCCAAACATTGGAAAGCGTAGAAGTCTCTGCAATAAAACAAAGGTGGAGTTGAAGAACATGATAAATAGAAGCAGATTGAAATCAGGATTGCTAAACCCTAATTAAGGGATCAATAAACCCTAATATTGAGATACTAAAACCTAACATTTGAAAGCACATAAGCATATTGAATATAACAGAGGTGGAGGTTTAGAATGTGGTGATGACATAAAACAACAAACAAACATCATATATAAGTAGAAACCATTACATTTATATTATAAATCAGACGATGAGATAAGACAACGAAAGATAAAACAGCGAACATATTACATCACTGCAATTTAGCAACCCTATAAACGAAAATGTGAAACAACATATTTCTACATGAAAACTTTATCTCATTATGCAAGGATAAAAGCTAGAACACATCATTGAATTTGATGATAAGCCAGTAGAGAAAACAATTAACACATCTTGTCTACAAGTTGTAATTGATTCCAAAACGAGCGGATATACTCTCAAGGATGAGGAGGTTTGAAAATAATCGTTTTTGAACAGGCCAAAACATCAGAAGGTGGCGGTAGACGGCATTAACAATAGCCTCCAGTTCCACAATATTGCCAAGACGAGCAAACAAGTCGTAAATTGTTGCAAAGCCTTCAGACGGAAACTGAGCAAATATTAGGAACATACTCCTTGGAAAAGTACCGTGGTCTGACTCCGGCACGACAGAGAAGAGCATTCCAATAGCATGGATTACATCCCCATATTGGGATGCAATACGGAGGCTCTCAAGGTAGGTCGCAACCGGGTTCTCCGCAAGAACGCATTTTAAAAAAAATGCCCGAAATGGGGAGCCTTCATTGACTAGGTCAGCGTTGTTGAAGAAATCATGCAAGAGGAGAGAACGGAGTACCTCGGCTGACAGAGCAAGCTTGCTTTGTTTTTTTGCAACTAATAACAACAGCGCAAGTGAGGTGAAAGTTGTAGATGCAACACGTTTGTATATTTCGACAACGACATCGTCAAGGAGATTATCCATTATGAAAAAGTGCAAGAAAATCTGAGCGAACTAAGTAATAAACACAACAATAACTTCCTTTTTGTAGTCGAAGAACTCATAAATGAAATATTTATGTAAAGTTGGTGAGTGGTGGTTTTTAACCAGCAACTTAATATACATTAATATGATTAGACAATTAATGAATTAAGTAGATAAATATATTACACAGAGTTGTGCGTTTGTAACCAAAAACCCATTGGCGTACAAAACAGATGACAATGTGAAAGATGAATGAGAAATGAAGTAACATGTCGCAACGACGGTAGAAAGAAGTCTAATAGTCAGCTTATAAATTACAGAATAAGTGACAATATTACAAGATGGATAGAAAAACATTTAACATGTATAATGGCATTTTCATAGAAGGACTCAGGAGCAGAAGATTACAGACACACCTTAGCAATAAACTCTTCGTATACATCGATAGCATATTGCATACGAAACATGTTCACCATCTCATTCGTTATATATCCCATCTCCTTAGTCGAGAATTCGTGAGAGTGCATCTCAATAAATTTCATAACATACGCTCCACAATCTCCAGTTCGATTGTTTTGCGCAAGGCCTCCAACGCGGCAGTAGGTGAACTCTGAATCATGTACATAACTAATATCATTTACTTCGCAAGATGCCTTAATGAGGTGAGGCAACATTTTCACCACTGGCTCCATATAAGAAGCAACATCTTCTTCAGATGTACACTGCATTTATGGGTCAAGGATGTCTATGTGCCATTTTTTCAAGCATATCACCAAACTAACCCAATGTCGATTTCCCCAGTTCATTGGGACATAAACTGTCATAACATCTTTGAACCATGAGGTTTTCTCCTTACGATCCCCTACAGTACCTTCGATGTAGCTAGAAACTACAGGGTGCCAATCATATGAAGATGATGAAGCAGAGTGAATGAATTTACGATATTGTGCACTCAAAATCTGGGTAACTAAACTGTCCAAGACAACAACTTTTTTTCCCGCTAGGTGGGAGCCTCTTTCTCGCCAAAACGGACGAAGCATCATGTCCAAATGCTGAGTGACGTATAAAAATAGTAACTATGTCAGTAGACCTTGAACATAAATGAAAACACAGCCCATAATTGCAGTGGGTAGGAAATTGAGGCTTAATGTATGGAAGGAAGACTAATTTGAAAATATGTGTATACAAAAATATTGATATTGACACATATAGGAATTTTGTCGGTTAATTAAGGACATTTAATGCTGTAGAAGGGAAGTATGCAGTATGAGGTAGTAAAAAGGGATGAAAACTTACAGTTTTGAATAGCCAGTTCGTTGGTGTGTAAATTTCTTCAAAGATATTGCTTCCAACTTCACACCCATCAATATCGTAAGACCTATAAGAGGAAATAATTTAGTGCGACTCTATGCATATTATTAGCAGAAGTACACGCGTTAGGAGAGGGAGTCGTTGTGACTAACGGTTTGGAGTATGCCTTAAGCATTTGTTTAAACTTATGAATAAGTTTTTCAGAAATTTGATGGAAAGGAATGTAATCGCCAGCAGCTCCTCGAGAGAGTTTGGACCCCTTGGGGGCTGAAGTGAAGTTATGGTTAACATTTGAAACCCTACTTCTCTTACCTCTACACTCCATGAAAGGGTTACAGAGTTTAGGGGGTCTTTCGGTTGGCAGTTCAGACAACTTTGCAGGGGGAATTTGCAGACAAAGGTTGTTCACAGTCGTTGCTGTAGATGGAGACATTACATGGCTTGGTTGACCCTACGTATGTTGGGAGCAAGTCAGAAATTCACATAGCGAAAGGTGAGAAGACATCAAAATGACAATTATAAGAAGATAGTTGTACATCAGCTTGCACTTATCTCATGAGCAGTTTCGGGTGTTAATAGATTGTTATTGGCCATCTGATCTTGCTGTATTTGTTCAGAAATTACATCGGAAACAATACTTTCCTAGAAAACACAATAAATAACGACATAAGCAATATTATGCATACAACAGACATTTGGGGAAAAAAATTCAGTCCCTAGAAGTGCACATAATCAAGCACAGTAAATTGGTCCTCATAGACACCATTGAAAATGAAATACAGCCATCAACCTTAACAGAATTATCATCAACATAACCTACTGTGTACTACATCTAGGGTTACAGGTAAAAGTTAGATGGCATTATACATACAGAGTTGTTTTATAAAGGGTCACACATACGCACCCAAACTATCGTAGATGCAACATCTTCTCCCATTGTTTGTAAACAAGGGTTAGAAACAGTGAAAACCTTATCAGCAACATTGACATCCTCCTGATGAGGAAAACATATAATTAGTACATCAATGTGGGTACCTAATACATATAAAGGCAATAGATAGAAGAGATCACCTTATCCAGGATGGCGGATGTCTTTACATTATTGGGAACACTTTTATAAACCACATAACCTTGATAAGATAGGGAATCTTTGGCTTGAGGTATAATGTCATGTTGTTGAAGAGGAAGACCATCATTATCAGAAGTTTGCACCGATTTACTGGATCGTGTTAACTGAACAATTTGTTCGCTACCAACCGCTCCCAATTCCGGTGAAGTACATGCCCCACCAACCAAAGGACCATCACTTATATTGCATGACAGACACTTTCGGGACAGAAGAAACGATTGTAATTCAGCAATGGTAGCGTTTAACTTATGAAAAGAAGACACATATGTCTTTCTCAGTCGTGCAACTTCTACCCTCAATTTGGCAATACCGGAGGACGACCTTTCTGTCGAACTGTCATACTTGACATCATTTGAATTAGAAGTGTTGTCGACGCATATCAAGCACCCACAATTACAGCCATTGTCATTTTTCTCCTTGCATATGGACAACTTAGGAAGGGACTCATCGCCTCCACGCCAATAAGCCGTAGAAAATTTATAGCCTTTCTTTATTAAGCTTACCATATGCGCAACTTGTTCATCGCCTTCATAATCCACATCCACATATTCTCTACACCTTTCAGTTGAGGAGAATAACATTTGTTGAACCTTAAGCCCCCAAGGGAAACAATGTTCCTTGTGTGAAATGTCTTCAACTTGGGCAATTCTGTGAGTCCCTTGTCGTAAAAATTTTGATCATCATGAAAGGATGGTACATACCTCAGTAGTAGTGGAATTGACTGAAACATCATAAGTTGGATAGCTATTGGGAATCCATGGAGCACCAATGAAGGTTGTTTCAGTTTGTTGATAAGGTTGTATTACCGTTGAACTTTGTTCCCCACTTTGATCATCCGAATTGTCCGCTCAAATGCATGTCGTCCCCAAGGATAAGAAAAAAAAGAAATCTAAGTTTCTTACCATTTTAACAATAGGGAATGAAGCTCTTATTGGCTGAGTCCCACATATTAACACTCCTTCAACAATGACAATAAGTGCAAGGCGTATTTTCTTCCAGTCGGGCATAGTTGGTTCTGCCTTAAGCTTCTTTACGATGTCCTCAATACTAAATTCTGTTTGACGGCCAATAAGCGTATACCAATATGGGGACTCATTTTCGCCATGGGTATGCGCAGCACTGAGTGTATCCTTATCCGGATAAGAACCACAGGGTAAACCTGTAATTTCCTGGAACTCGGTCAAGGAGAATCTCAGTGGATATCCCCCATATGTAAACCAGATTTCATGAGAATTCGTCGTAACGATTTGCCTACAGAGAAAGTTGTGCAGAAGTTTGCCAGACAATGACCAACGACGTACAGGGAGATGGAATAAGGAGCTGAAGGGAGAGCTTTTTAGCTGCTTAAGCTCTTTAGTCCCATCCAAGATAGATAAAATGTCAAGAAGATACTGAGGTTTGGAGTACGAGTTCACCCTGCCGTCAGTTGGATACCTATCAGTTGAAAAGAAACGCTTTGGCAACATTTCTGTATGTATATCCTCCTCGTCACCTTCAATACAAAACATACAGCGTTAGGGAAGGTTTGAATAAAAATTTCCTTTGTAGTTAAAATTATTGCAGTCAGAAACCTTCAGAACGTGAATCAGATACATAATCATTTCTACCCCCTTCATCAAAGTCATCTAAAACTCGTGCTGAACCACTACTGCTAGCAGACGTTGCGGAGCCACTGGTAGTGGCACCTATTGGCATAGAAGAAATGAAAACATTATGACAATATATTAGGTCAGTAAATATACAAAATGAGAAGTTCATGTAGAGAATTGAGTAAACGAAAAACAAGTACATGAACATAACCCAACTAAATAGATTACAGAAGCAATAATTTGAAGAAAAAAAATAAGTTTCCGCGAGGTATATAATGCGTCTCCTGAAAAGGGAATCTGTTATGAATGCTCTACTCAACAACATTGATAACAAAATCTCGGAGGAAGAAGTCAATTACTAACCCAGAGTGAATTAGTAACCCATAGTGAATTAGTAACCCAGACTGAATTAAAAATAAGGTATTTCTGTTACAGAAGTAAATTCTTCATTAGACAAACACAAGCATAGATAACATCAATTTATGTACCTGCAACCGGAGGAAGAGAGCCTTCTTTACTTGATGTAACTAATACAGTTTCGTACAAATAAAGTGAGAGACAGTTAATTTAACTTGCTTTAAGGATCGACGAATCCAAATGGCAAAACGACAATCTTCCTCCGAGATTGAGTTTGATTAAGTCTCTGATTTCGCAACCTAGGAACCGACTTTGACGGCGGAGGACAGATTTTCCTTCCAGTACGGATTACTTCTCCAAATCTACTAGTACCAACTACATGTGAAAAATTTGAAACTGAGGCGACGTGTCCTCGAGTTCGCATGTGTCTCTGAGATGCGATCCCGGATGGAGTAGAAGCTTGAAGACCTCTTCTACTTCTTGTATTGACCATGGAAAGGAGTTTAATAAACCAGCAAAAGATGGAGCATGAAATTTCAGATCCACGGATGAGCGTTCGTACTTTAGGTGCGAGAAGCAGGCGATTAGAATAGTAAATCCTCAATTAGAAGTAAAAAAATAAAAAATATCGGGGTTACCTTCGTGGTAGGGCGAATGAGAATGACGTGAGCTAAAGAGGGGTAAAACGGTTTTCAGAAAATGAGAGCGTGTCTATTTTCGTAAGCAGAAGCGAAAGTGCCTAAATCCGAACTCATGCGTAAGATAAATGCCTTTTTTTTAATTAGCTCTTTATAATTTTATTAGCCACCCACCTATACTGGATACTTTTTACGTAGCTATTATTATAATTTATTTATGAATTTAATACGTTGAAACATTAATTAAAGAGGATACATAGATCTGATTATTACATCGAAACATTGAAATATTAATTAAAGAGGATAAATAATTTAACATTGTTATGATTATTACATTGAAACATTAATTGAAGAAATTTCTAATTACTTATGTATCCTCTATTCTAATTTAACAATAAACCTATTTTAATAGATAGAGGATACATAGATATTTCAAATATAACTGATGCTACTCTTTGTGTTCCATCTGACAATTCTGAAGCAAGTTGTCACAATTGATACAACTCATTTGTGGCAAATAATGTTGTCCTTTTTTATATATTCATCCATACAAACAGTTACGGTATCTCATTGGCTACAGACTTTTTTGTAACTAAATGAGTAGTAAATTTGCTACGACCATATTTCGTCTTTTTTTATAATTAAATTGCTACGGATACTAACGAATTGGTCACAAAAAATATTGGACTATTTTTAGTAACATTGTGTCATATTCTGTAGCTAATATTTGTTATTATTTACTTTGTAGCTAAATTTGATAACTATACAGAACAATTATACTAGTATACCATCAATTACACCAAATTAAAGGTTAACGACGTCTTTAATTGTTTATGGTACTAGGATTTCACCTACAATTATATTTATCTAAAAATTAAATCGATTTGTTATATATATCGTATATATATATAGGAGTATCTTGAAGTTTCGAAGCTGTAGCAATTAGGTTTTCTTTGTTTTTACAATTTACATCATACAGCCAAACCCTAGATCTATTAGAGTGCTCAGCAGGTAAGCCACACACATCACACATGGATACGCCGAACGATACGTTGAGAGAAAAGGAGAACCAAAAAGTCTCTGAAAATCAAGATTGGTCCAAGCTTTGCCCAGATCTTTTGCAAAAGATCATCGAAAGCTTGAGGTCTATTGATTATCACCGAGCAAAAATTGTTTGCTCAGATTGGTATTACGTTTGGAAAACATGTGCAAAGCGACGTCTATGTCCATGGCGGATCATATACCAAGATAAAACTTATAAGTTGTTAGATCCCGGAGAAGACAAGATTTACACGACACAATACGTCGGACTCTCTGACAATACCTATTGTATGGCTAGCTCCGGATATTGGCTGTTGATGGTAGATTGTCGTCTTGATTTCTATATTTTTAACCTTTTAACATGCGAGAAGATCAATCTTCCTTCAATGGAGACTCTAATACGTGGTGGTGCACAAGTGAGATTCGAGAGAAGTGGTGAGTCAGGACGCCGCGAGTGGGGACACTTTGTTGAGCCTTGTCGTAAGGATCATGTGTCGGAAAACATCTACGGATGCAAACGATCAGGAGCTGTTGTGTGGATAAACGAGAGGACAAGGGATTATTTCGTTGCTTGGATTTTCAAAAAGCATTACGTGTTCACATACAAGAATGGAGATGATTCGTGGTGGAACTGGAATAGTAATTGGCAAACCGGTGGCAAAAATTTGGGTTATCTTGATTTGGCTTATAAGAATAGTAAGCTTTATCTATATACTACCGATGATTATATCAAGATTATCGATTTCTCTGGAGATGTCCCCAAGGAAGAAACCGAGAATAACCCCTATATAGATCATCGTTTTAACATCTTTGGTATGATTGAAAGCGGATATAATATGAGGAGGAGAATAGCCATTGAGAAATCAGGAGAGGTTTTGGTCATCTTGAATTTAGTAAAACTAAAAGAACTTTTCTTTTACATCTTTAAGATGAATCCTGAGAGTGGCAAATGGAAAAGGGTATATTCTATCGGAGATGATGAGATGTTGATTTTGGATCATGGGGTTACAATAAGAGCACCGGTGATGGAATAAAGTCTGGTTCGATCTTTTTCGTTGAACATTGTGATCGTTGGCCAATTTATTATTTTTGTTCTTCAGATTGCGGCATATTTGATATTGCCACAAAGAGAATTAATTGGCGAATTTGGCGTAACGAATCTCGTGAACGTACGAATAGAAGTCATTGGCTTGCTCCAGGATTTTGATTAGTGTTTTGAAGTCATGTTAGTATTCTTCAACAATTTTTAAGTGATATTGTTATTGTTTATTATTATTATTATTATTAATAATTTAACTTATAGCATGATTTGTAATAGAATGTTCAAAGGGTAACAACTCCAAGGAGAAGATTATGTCAGCCGTTTGACTAATGAACTAGCAAATCTAATCTAAACTCAACGCGAAATCTAATCTGATAAGGATAAAGACAAGTTCATGTCAGCTGTGTTGACTTACAAGTTGTTAAGGTTTAAGAACTTAACAGGCGTGGACACTCTTTCTTGACCATAATAACCAAGAAACTTGCTTTAGAAGTAACAGTGTAAATGAAGAAAAGATTAAAGCTTGCTGAAAGAAAAGAACACAGGGCAATGGGTTCACGACTCATTAACCAAATTAAAGTTACGTCTCGTTGAGGCTTAGCTCGGAATCAATAAGTTTTAGATGGTGTGTACAAACAAAAACAAAACAAGTGAAATGCCTAATACCGATTCTTGCCCAAGAAAGGAAAACAATGAACAAAGCTTATGGAAAATAAGTTAATTCTCAATTTACCACACCAGTCTACCTCTCTCACACGTCTCTCTCTCTCTCTCTCACTCGCAACCCTAAATGCAAAGTGATACATATGAAGCTCATCATCCTCCTATACTTAATCAATACAAGCTTTGTCAACACAAGCTTTATTGGTTGTTAGCCTTTTGAAGTCTTCTGGTTCCAAAAGCTTGACCTACTAAATAACTCAAGTTAAATTTCCATCCACCTCAGTTAGTCTTTGTGTTGTCCTTGTTTGACATATGTTTGAAACAACATAAATTTAAAAAGAGAAAAGGATTCATGACTCAGGAGAAAAGCAACATATGATAAGAGTTTGACCAATGACAAATTGACGGCAGTAAGAATAATTTACTCGAAGATTGTCTTCTAATTAAGCAGTATTTAAAATTGGACCGAATACATTTAGGTTGAATAGCTACAACCGGTCGATAAACAATACTCTTATGACCCGGATTGATAAAAACGAATATATTATGATTCACAAAAAGTCAAGTCACAAACTTTGGATTAGTTAGGATTCTATATAGAAAGATTTACTCAAATCCTATCCAAAAGTTGGTTTATTACTCATATCTATAAATTTTTTGAGAATTACTCAAATGTTTAGTGCCCTGTGTATAATTACAATTTACCCACTGGGTTTAGTTTTTCGATTTTGAGTTAAAAAATAAAATAAAAATACACATCAGCAAATTAAAATACACATCAGATATGATTTAACATGTCATTAAACAGTTTTTTTTCAGATCAACAGTTATTTTTTCTTGTTTATATCAAAGAGAGGGAAAGCGAACAGTTTTCACTGTTCACAAACCACGAAATTAAAAAAAAAACTCTCTCTCGTCGCCGGCAACACTCTGTCACTGTCCACTCTCTTGCCGTCAATCTCTCGCCGTCTTTGATCGCTCTCTCTCTCCTCGTCGTCGCTCTCTCTTTCTTCGTCGTCGCTCTCTCTCGCCGTCTTTGTTCGCTCTCTCTCTATCTTCGTCGTCATGTTCGTCTTTGTTTAAACGTTCCGGTATGTGTCGAGTGTTTAGTTTCGAGTTTTCCGGCTGAATATGGGTTTTTATCGATGATTTACGGCTGATTCTCGCCGTCGTTAATAATACCTCATTTTCATATCTATTCGATTCGATGGCTGATTTACTTTTAAGGTTTACGACTGATTTGTTAGATCTATTCGATTTGATGGCTGATTTGTTTTCTTTTGCGGCTGAGTTACGGCTGAGTTTTGTATTGGTGATTGAGTTATTTTGTGCTTTGGATCTGAGTTATGTATTTGTGGCTGAGTTATGTTATACTTTCTGTATGAGTTTGTTTTATGTTATGGCTGATTTTTTTTATGCTGTACTGCTGAATTATATTATTTATCAGATGTCGATGGTGATTATTTATGAAGAACAAGCAAGGGATTACCCCCCAAGACTATACGCCAAAGGAAACTCTAATCTAGAGTTAAGAGAAATTAATACCAATTTCAGGATGGGAGAATTCCCTGCGATTAGGGAACCAATACGACAGGATCTGTGGGAAAAAACGATCTACCTATTGGAATAATCTCTAAGCTAGTTGATAGCCAATTGGTCTGGTCTGGTAAGCTAGTACATTTCGTACTATGTAACCAGTTAAGGGTACATAAGAAGGAGCTTTGGTTTGTCGTCGGCGGTCAACCTATCAGGTTTGGGTTGAATGAATTTGCTCATGTGACGGGGTTAAACATAGACCCAATGCCGACAGAACGGTTTGAACTTGAAGAGGAACACAAAAAGTTCTTCAGACTTTTGAAAGTGCCTGGTGGGGAAGGTCCATCATTAAATGAACTCAGGGAAGGACTGAAAGTGTGCCGGTCATGGATAAACCCTGATCACCGTAAATGGCTGGGACTGTTCCTTCTTCAACACATTGGACTTTATGGTTTGCATCATAACTGTAGAATTCCATATGAAAGTGCCAAAAGAGTTTTTGATGATGAAGCAATGAAGACTTATCCATGGGGTCGGTCAGCATTTGAAGCCCTTGTTGATAGCATAAAGTTGTTGATGCCTATGGGGAAATCGTACACCCTTAGTGGGTTTACACCCGTGTTACAGGCTTGGGCGTATGAGTCCATCAAATGCTTTGGAGATCGGTTTGGAAATACATCAGCTGAAGATGATGCCATACTGTTTCTGTAACATCCGCTAACCAGTTGTATTTTTGGTCTGAGTGTCGATCGACAACATGGGTGTGTCGATCGACACCATCTTTTCCAATTACGATTGGTCTGTTTTAAATGCTGTTTAGTTCGGTTTGGTTCAATTGGAAACCCCTAAACCAAGTATATAAGTGAGAGTGACGAAATAGGGGTTGAGGTTTTTGTCTTTTGTCGCTGTTGTGTGAGAAAAGAGAGAAAAAGAGAGAAAAGGAGAGAAAGTGTTGGAGAGCCTTTGAGAGTGTTCTTGAGAGATTTTTGTCTTGTTCTTGGTGTATTTGGAGAGATCTGTGGCTGTGGAAGGGAGAGCTGTTATTGGGAACGAAGGAGAAGCTTCCTAAGGTGTTGGTTCCACCGTTTCTCATTCAAATCTTCCTGTAAAAGAGGTGAGTGCTTGACCATGGCTGATCTAAGCCTGAAATCTCTTGTGTTTGGCTGTTATTTGTCTATTTGTGGTGTTTGTTTGCTTGGGTTTGTTGTTTTAGTGTTTCCCATAGGTTCCTGAGGCAATCAGGAGGGTTTGAGACGGTTTCGTGGTGATTTGAAATGGAGGTTCGACGTTCAGATTCGTGCAGATCGCGTCTGCAGAGTCAGTGTCGATCGACACCAGTGTGGTGTCGGTCGACACCCTTTTGTGCTAGCGTCGATCAACACCAATCTGGTGTCGGTCGACACCAGGTTGTGTTAGTGTCGATCGACACCAATCTCGTGTCGGTCGACACCACTTTTAACCGTTTGTGAGTTGCTTGTTTGATGTTTTGATTGTGTTTGTTGGTTCAACTTAACAATAGAATATCAGTTACTTGTGTGTATAGCCCAGTAGATGGGAGGATGGCCTCACTGTGTATTTTTAATAATACGTATGCATCTCAATATGTGTTTGTGGTGCAGGTAAAGGCAAAGTGTGATCGTGGAATCAGGGTGATGAGGAGGAGGATGTTCTAGAGGCTTGATTGATTGTGGTCTAGCCATTGTTAGGTTGCTAGAATTGAGCTGATAGAACACTGTAGGATGTTGGAACTTGGTTATTTCTTTGTTAGTTTTGGAGTATTGTTTTGTTGGTCATTGGATTGTTAATGTTGGAATTTTTATTGGTTTATTGGAACTGTTTTGGTTATCCGTTGTTGTTGATTGTTGCTAGGTTGTTAGTGGGTATGGGACCACTAGTAAATTAAAAAAAAAAAAGGTTGTTTGAGTTACTTCGATGGCATGGAAACCATACACGTTCAACGATGGAAACGGTTATTGCTGAAGATATCAGAGCGCTTGGTGAGGTAAGGTTTTGATTGTGTTATGATAGACTGATAGTTACTGGCTGAGTTATTGTTTTAAATGATGGCTAAGATATGGTTTATCAGTGGGTGAGTCATTATTTAGTTTAGTGATTGCTGAGTTATGGTTTAGTGATTGCTTAGTCATGGTTAATGATGGCTGAGTTATGGTTCTATGATGGCTGATTTATGTTCTATGATGGCTGATTTATGTTTCAATTATGGTTTAGTGATGGCTGAGTTAAAACTTGGTAATGGGTTTCATAATATCTTATGTTACAGCTGCGTGTCTGTAAAATGGTTATGAAGGAAAATGGCTTCGATCTATTTCATACATGGCCAGATCAAGAAGACGACCCAGCTGTTGATCGCCTGATCGAAGACATGCATATGGATACGTTTGTTAAAGGTTTTTGGGATGCTAAGGGGGGGGGGGGTGATAAGTAGATGAAGAAAAAGAAAGCTAAAGCAGCTGTTGAGCCTGAATCTCATCCCGCAAAGAAGCGGAAAGTCCAGAAGGATGAAACTTCCACCATACGACAGGATGTGTGGGAAAAAACATAGTATCTACCTATTGGAATAATCTCTAAGCTAGTTGATAGCCAATTGGTCTGGTCTGGTAAGCTAGTACATTTCCTACTATGTACTAGCTTAGAGATTGTCGTCGGCGGTCAACCTATCAGGTTTGGGTTGAATGAATTTGCTCATGTGACGGGGTTAAACATAGACCCAATGCCGACAGAACGGTTTGAACTTGAAGAGGAACACAAAAAGTTCTTCAGACTTTTGAAAGTGCCTGGTGGGGAAGGTCCATCATTAAATAAACTCAGGGAAAGAATGAAAGTGTGCCGTTCATGGATAAACCCTGATCACCGTAAATGGCTAGGGCTGTTGCTTCTTCAACACATTGGACTTTATGGTTTGCATCATAACTGTAGAATTCCATATGAAAGTGCCAAAAGAGTTTTTGATGATGAAGCAATGAAGACTTATCCATGGGGTCGGTCAGCATATGAAGCCCTTGTTGATAGCATAAAGATGTTGATGCCTACGGGGAAATCGTACACCCTTAGTGGGTTTACACCCGTGTTATAGGCTTGGGCGTATGAGTCCATCAAATGCTTTGGAGATCGGTTTGGAAATGCATCAGCTGAAGATGATGCCATACCGTTGCTGTAACATCCGCTAACCAGTTGTATTTTTGGTCTGAGTGTCGATCGACACCATGGGTGTGTCGATCGACACCATCTTTTCCAATTACAATTGGTTTGTTTTAAATGTTGTTTAGTTCAGTTTGGTTCAATTGGAAACCCCTAAACCAAGTATATAAGTGAGAGTGACGAAATAGGGGTTGAGGTTTTTGTCTTTTGTCGTCGTTGTGTGAGAAAAGAGAGAAAAAGAGAGAAAAGGAGAGAAAGTGTTGGAGAGCCTTTGAGAGTGTTCTTGAGAGATTTTTGTCTTGTTCTTGGTGTATTTGGAGAGATCTGTGGCTGTGGAAGGGAGAGCTGTTATTGGGAACAAAGGAGAAGCTTCCTAAGGTGTTGGTTCCACCGTTTCTCATTCAAATCTTCCTGTAAAAGAGGTGAGTGCTTGACCATGGCTGATCTAAGCCTGAGATCTCTTGTGTTTGACTGTTCTTTATCTATTTGTGGTGTTTGTTTGCTTGGGTTTGTTGTTTTAGTGTTTCCCATAGGTTCCTGAGGCAATCGGGAGGGTTTGAGACGGTTTCGTGGTGATTTGAAACGGAGGTTCGACGTTCGGATTCGTGCAGATTGCGTCTGCAGAGTCAGTGCCGAATATAACCGAAATTAACCAAACATACCAATACAAAAATACCAAATTGGGGAAAAAAAATTTCTGTTCGGTTCGGTTCGGTTTGGTCGGTTATTTAGACATTCTAATTTGAGGGTTGCCCGAGACATTCTAATTTTAATTAATCATGACTGAGTTATTAAAATAGATTGATAAAACACCACAACATAGAAAGTTCATATCAATTCCAAATAAAAAATAATACAACGGAGCTTGACTAATATCACAGATACTTGTTTAAGCTCTCAAACTTCTTCTCCAACGCGTCATATTTTTTTTTCTATATTCAAGATCATTTCTTCTTGAATCTCGATGCGCTTCTTGGCTGCATCCAAGTCCTTCTTCATCTCATTCTTCTCCTCCTGAATAACCCTAAACTCTTCGCGCAATGCATCAGTCCACCACTTCCTGAAACCGCAGCCTTGCCTGGGACCCTTACAAATAGTACATAATTCATATTATACTAAATAAAAAAATCAGAAGCAGAACACAAAACTCAAAAATAAGAGTTCAAAAATCTTTACATCTGTGATGTCATACGGACAACTGAAATAACGTTCTCCTCTCGTGCTAGGATCATTAGAAGTGGCAACGAGAAGCACCGCACCGCAACTACACCCGATTGGAACGCCCTTGTCACTCCTCCGGATTTCGCCGTACCTCATTTTCATATTTATTTCATTACGATTCAGCTCCTACAGTTCCACAAACACAATATTAAGATAATGCTTTGA
>NC_025690.1:6308198-6310483 GCF_000633955.1 Camelina sativa | reverse complement strand
AATTAATCATGACTGAGTTATTAAAATAGATTGATAAAACACCACAACATAGAAAGTTCATATCAATTCCAAATAAAAAATAATACAACGGAGCTTGACTAATATCACAGATACTTGTTTAAGCTCTCAAACTTCTTCTCCAACGCGTCATATTTTTTTTTCTATATTCAAGATCATTTCTTCTTGAATCTCGATGCGCTTCTTGGCTGCATCCAAGTCCTTCTTCATCTCATTCTTCTCCTCCTGAATAACCCTAAACTCTTCGCGCAATGCATCAGTCCACCACTTCCTGAAACCGCAGCCTTGCCTGGGACCCTTACAAATAGTACATAATTCATATTATACTAAATAAAAAAATCAGAAGCAGAACACAAAACTCAAAAATAAGAGTTCAAAAATCTTTACATCTGTGATGTCATACGGACAACTGAAATAACGTTCTCCTCTCGTGCTAGGATCATTAGAAGTGGCAACGAGAAGCACCGCACCGCAACTACACCCGATTGGAACGCCCTTGTCACTCCTCCGGATTTCGCCGTACCTCATTTTCATATTTATTTCATTACGATTCAGCTCCTACAGTTCCACAAACACAATATTAAGATAATGCTTTGAAATTTAAGATAGTCCAGAGATCTACCTCAGCTAGAGCTTCAGAAGGAGTTTTCTCATCAGCCCTGGAGTTGCTGCCGTAGATATCTCTATGCGCCATCATCTTGACTCGATCTCGATTACTAAAGCAATAAATCACAACAAATCCCATAATTTATACAAAAACAATATATCGAACCACGTCGTTTAACAATAATATACGTGAAGGGTGAGTTGTGTTCTTTACACGACTGACTTAGGATAGTTAGTTAAATTGACAACGATGTTACGGCTGAGTTACGCAACGGCCATAATAATGGTGTTACGGCTGAGTTATTCAACAGCCATATTAATTTATTATATACCCGCTCTGGAATACAAAAAGTGTTGTTGGGGAGACGAAAACAATAATTATGTTTCTTGTTATCATCCACACGCGTAATAAATATATTTTAAACGATTTATTATTAAAAAAAAGACTTCAAAAATTTGAATTCAAATTTTAGATTTTTTTTTAATTAAAAAAGGGCCCAGTAATTTGGCAAAGTAATGGCTGAGTTATTGACTTAAACGGCTAGGTTATGAGATATTTGTAAAATAAGATTATTATAACTCAAAATTTAAATTTAGAATGGAAAACTGAATATTACTATTATTATAACCAATAAAAAATAATAATTATAGAGAAAGAGTGATTTTTACACATTCTGATCAAAATTTGTCAAACATACCAAAACATGACGTTTAGGGGTTAGGGTTAGGGTTAGGGTTTAGGGTTTGATATGTAGGGTTTAGATGAGTAAATTTTTTTTTTTAATTTAACAGTTTGATTTTGTATCTAATGTGTTTGGTTTAAGGTGGTAATATGGATATATTAATATGATTATCATTTGGATATTTTTTAAAAAATTTGAAATTAATTTTTGGTTATTTCTGGTTATGGGTCGGTTAGATTAATATATAACCATAAATGACCCAAAATATATTGTAATTAAGTAGATTAGCCTAATATAACCGAAACTAAGCCGAATATAACCAAAAGTAAGCAAACATACCAATACAAAAATACCAAATTACAAAAGTAAACTGTCGGTTTAGTCGGTTATTTAGTCATTCTAATTTCACGATTGCCTGAGATATCGTTTATGACGGCTGAGTTATCTTTCCATAATCGACAGTTTCTTTGTTTATTTTAACGAGAGGGAAAGTGAATAGTTTTTAACTGTTCACAAACCGCCAAAAAAAAAAAAAAACTCTCTCTCGGAGAAATCTCTCTCTCTCTCGACGAACCCTAATTCCGCCAGCGATAATCGGTATTTCTCTACTCTTTCGCCGTTCCCTCTCGCCGTCCTCGCTCGATATTCTCATTCGCTCTTTCTCTCTTCGTCGTCGCTGTCTTGTTTGTTTCCGTCTAAGCCGTCTCGTCTTCGAGTTCCGGTATGTGTCTTCCTCTTTATTTGTTAGATATATTCGATTCGATGGCTGAGTTTGTTTGTTGATGTGGGTGAGCAATGGTTAAACAATGAATTTGGGACTGAGTTATCTTATGCTTTACGACTGAGTTATGTATCTGTGGCGGAGTTATTATATGCATTGCGTCTGAGTTTGTCATATGTTATGGCTGATTTATTTTATGCTTTACTGTTGAATTATATTTATCAGATGGCTAAGGATATTTCTGAAGAACAAGCAAG
>NC_025690.1:6283615-6307331 GCF_000633955.1 Camelina sativa | reverse complement strand
CCCCCCCCCCCCAAGACTTTGGCCAGAAATGAAGTCTATTCTATATAGTAATCAAATTAATACCAATTTCAGGATGGGAGAGTTCCCTTCGATCAGGGAATCAATAGGACAGGATGCGTGGGATGAAACAAAGAAAGTACCTATTGGAATAATCTCTAAGCTAGTTGATAGCCAATTCGTCTGATCTGGAAAGGTTGTACATTTCCTACTATGTAACCAGTTAAGGGTACATAAGAAGGAGCTGTGGTTTGTCATTGGCGGTCAACCTATCAGGTTTGGTTTGAATGAATTTGCTAATGTCACGAGGTTAAACATAGACCCAATGCCTACTGAACGGTTTGAACTTGAAGAGGAACACAAAGAGTTCTTCAGACTTTTGAAAGTGTCTGGTGGGGAAGGTCCATCATTAAATGAACTCAGGGAAGGACTGAAAGTGTGCCGGTCATGGACAAACCCTGATCACCGTAAATGGTTGGGGCTGTTGTGTTTTCAAGCCATTGGACTTTATGCCATCCATTAGAACTCTAGAATACCATTTGAAAGTGCAAAAAGATTTTTTTATAATGAAGCCGTGAAGACTTATCCGTGGGATCGGTCAACATTTGAAGCTCTTGTTGATTCTATAAAGATGTTGAATCCTACGGGAAACTCGTACACCCTTAGTGGTTTTACACCCGTGTTACAGGCTTGGGCGTATGAGTTAGTCCAAATCTTTGTCAAAGATGTTGGAGAAGATGTGTCAGATGGATCGGTTGGAACTCTCATTGAGTTGGTTTCTAATTAAACCTCATGGTTTGACACCTTGGAAAAAAACATTGGAGATAGAATAGAAAAGAGGATGAATGAAAGGTTTGAAACCAGGTTTGGATCTGTTGAGAGTGATCTCAAACAGATGAAAGAGCACGTGCTTTCCATGGGTGTTGGGCAAAGTGACCAAAACACTTTTGATGCGTTTTCAAATTATAAAAATTTCAAAATAAAGAACCTGTTACCAGAAAACCTTCGGAAAAACTGTTGACACCAAAAGGTCCACCAGCAGTTCCAGGAAAAATGCAACAAAACTACTTTGTCAACAGTCCTGTGGTAATGTCTGAATTATGTTAATGTTATGGCTGATTTTTCAGAATATTTAGGTTGAGTTTTCATTAACTTTAATTGTCTTCGCTATGTTATACAAGAAGATGGCAGTGGTTTCGCTGGGGTCAGTAGGAATCTGGATAAAGATTTTGAAAAAGATAATCCTCTTAATTTCATTGAGAAGTCTCCAGCTGCTACGAAACCAAATCATTGGCCTCACACGCGGAAAAATGCCAAAGATGCAAAGAGGGACAAAGAATTAGATGCAAAGAAGGCCAAAGAGATTGCGGCAAAGAAGGCCAAGGATGAGGCGGCGGCTGCAAAGAAGGCCAAAGAGGCTACGACAAAGAAGGTCAAAGAGTTGGCGGAAAAGAAGGTTGGAGATAATCCGCGCAAGAAAAGAGGTAGAAAGACTACTAAGCCTACTGCTTTGAAGTCGTTGCAATTTGTAGAACCTGTTTTGAATGAGGGAGAAGCCAAAGCTGGTGCAAACGCTTGTGCCGACAAGTTGCAGAAACTTTTGGAGGAAGAACTGTGTACCTGGATCTGGTCAAGTTGCAGAAACTTTTGGAGTTCCTAAAGACCGCCGCGTATGACCCTTTAGACCCTTTTTCTTAACAGCTTGTTAACATTATATATTAATTCTTCTTTGTTTCTCAGGGGTACACCATTAGGCAAATTCTATAGTACTCTCATCACCGAAAGAAAGAACTGGCCAGTGAAGGATGGTACCTATGGGTGGCTGTGTGATGAAGTAAGTTTAACAAGTGACTGAGTTATAATATTTACGGCTGAGATATAATACATAATGGCTGACTTATTATATTTACAGCTGAAATACATAATGGCTGACTTATTAGGTTTAAATCTGAGTTATAATACATAATGGCTGAGATGTTATTATCTGTTTTACAGCACATGAGCGCGTTTATGAGACCCCTTAGGGTTAGGTACAAACGAGATCCCTTTCCATTCTACAAAAAATGCATTGCGTTTATAGACCCGTGGTACACCACTACGTTAGTTCGTGACTATGCTCAGTTCAAGATGAAACCCAACATGTTCAAAGGCAACAGTTACGAAGATTTAGTTAATGGTTTGGCTCCACTAGATCAACCGGCTAAAATGAAGTGGATAGAAGAAGTGGAGCACCTGTATATTACTCCACAAACTGGAGGCAATCACTGGGTGGTACCGCACGTGGATCTCATCAGAAGGCATATTGATTGCTATGATAGCATCGTGGGTCAAGCAACCAAATACAGTGATATTAGAATGCTGAATGCTTGTAGGGAGTTCACGCGGATGATTCCAGCAATGATGAACGATATAGTTCCTCACAAATATCGTACACCTACTTTTGATCAGTTCAGTTTCAGGAGGAAGAGTGTCTCCAAGGTCCCTCAAAACGTACATGTTGGTGACTTTGGCGTGTACGCTCTAAAGTTTGTAGAATGTCTAGCGCTTGGTTTGTCTTTCGATGGCATCTGTGATCAAAATATCCAGGCTATACGGGTTAAAATGGCAGCAGAAATCTACGATGAGGCACCTGATTTTATGGATCAGGTGCGATAATGCATTATGCCCTTCGTTTTGTCTCTTTTGGTAGGAATTGTACTATGGTATGTAAAACATTGATTTGTCTATTTTCAAAGTTATGGCTTATTTACGGTTAAGTTACGGTTGAGTTACGGTTGAGTTATATACTTTACACGGCTGAGTTATGAATTTACGGTTGAGTTATATACTTCACACGACTGAGTTATGAATTTACGGTTGAGTTTTCTCATCAGCCTGGGATCTGCAGCCGTAGAAATCTATCTGCGCCATTATCTTGACTCGATCTCGATTACTAAAATAAAAAATCACTACAATCACATCATTTATACTAAAACATTAAATCGAACAACGTCGTTTAACAAGAATATATGTGATGATTGTGTTATGTACTTTACAATAATGCTACGACTGAGTTATGTAACAGCCATACGGCTGAGTTATGCAACGACCATATTAATTTATTATATATTATCTCGAGAATACAAAAAGTGTTGTTGGGGAGACGCAAACAATAATTATGCTTCTTGTTATCATCCACACGCGTAATAAACACATTTTCAACGATTTATTATTAAAATAAAAAGAAATTCAAATTTTTGAACCTTTTTTAATTAAAGAAAAAAAACCCCAACAATTGAATGGTATGGCTGAGTTATCATATTAAACGGTTGACTTATGTAATATATGTAAATTTAAATTATTATAACTCAAAATTTAAATTTAGAATTGAAAAATGAATATTACAATTATCATAACCAATAATGAGTAATAATTATAGACAAAGAGTGTTTTTTACACATTCTGATCAAAATGTGTAAACAAATCAAAACATGACATTTAGGGGTTAGAGTTAGGGTTAGAGTTAGGGTTTGGGGTGTAGATGAGCAACATTATTTGTTTTTAATTTAACAGTTTGGTTTTGGTATGGATATACTAATATGATTACCATTTGAATATTTTTTAAAAAAATTTGAAATTAATTTTTGGTTATTTCCGGTTATGGGTCGGTTAGATTAATATATAACCATAAATGACCCAAAATATATTATAGTTAAGTAGATTAGCCTAATATAACCAAAATTAACCAAACATACCAGTACAAAAATACCAAATTGGGGGAAAAAAATTTCGGTTCGGTTTGGTCAGTTATTTAGACATTCTAATTTGAGGGTTGGCTGAGATACCGTTTATGACGGCTGAGTTATTGTTTACGGTCCTCAATAATATGAAAACGTATTCTTCTCTCTATCCTTGGTCTTTCGTTCTTTTAAATTATCCATTTACAACGTGCCTCGATCTTACAAAAAGTGTTGTTGGGGAAACCCGAATAATACTTATGTTTATGCTCAGATCCACACGCGTAAATCATCCTCCAAAGTCAGCTTTTTCACTATATATTATACAAAATAATTAAAATATTGAACTCAAAATTCGAATAAAAAAAATAAAAACAGAGGTAGTAACAGACGTTTATGTGTCTTTAAACATTCTATGTTAGTGAGAAACGACTTCGTTTGGCAAAAACTACAACCCCCAAATCCATTAAAACCAAATCCCTAATTTGTCAAATCATCATCTTTTCCAAATCGATCCTCTCCTTCTCATTTTCACAGTGTCTCGTCCTTTTCACCAAGCTCGTTTTTCCTCTATACTTGATTTCTCTATCTTCTCCTTTAGTTATGAGTTGCAATTCTGGGCAATCGAGTGGGCAAAAATTAAACCGCGGGTTTCCTTCGAAGTGTCATTGTGGGTTATACGTTGTTATCTACACGTCGAGCACAAAACAAAATCCAGGAAGACCTTTCTTCCGATGTACAACCAAACAAGATGTAAGTAATTTTGAATTTTATGTTTTCTGGTTATGAAATAATTATTATCGTTTGCATTTCTAGGACCATTTGTTTAAATAGGTTGAAGATGGAGTGTATGAAGAGGTTGTAGATGCTTTGCCGAAATTATCTATCATTGACAGCGAGTTAAACATTGTGAAATTTGAGGTTGAGTGGAGATTGAAGAATTAAAAGCTATGATCGAAGGATTGAAGGTAGAAGAAATGTGGAGCAAAAGAGAAATTAAGAAATGGAAATTGATGATCAACTTGTTCTTCATGTGCTTTTGTTTTACTGTCATTGCCATTGTGATCCTAATATTATGTAAAGCAAAAAAATAGAGGATGCTTGTTCTTGGTTATTTGTGTATTTGTCTTAGTTTTGTGTCCTTTTCTCTTTGTTTTGTGTCTTGGTAAGGAAATGCTATAATAACTCAAAATTTAAATTTATAATTGAAAAATGAATATTACAATCATTAAAACCAATAAAAAGGTATATTTATAGACTCAGAGTGATTTTTACACATTCTATTTGAGAGTTGGCTGAGTTATCGTTATTCACGACTGAGTTATGTAAATAATTTAGATAAATTGATGGCTGAGTTATTAAATATTGTGTTTGATTTATCGAACTGAATGGTTGAGTTATCATTCCTTAATGGCTGTGATGTCGAAATAACGACTGATTTCTATTAATATGAAAGTACAATATAAACGAAAAACAAAAAAAAACAAAATACACACTATCGTAGTTCCTTGTTCATAGTTCATATTTCATATAGAAGACGACACGAAAGTACAATGGAAATCACTTTCTGAAACCGACGTCATCTGGGCCAAATTCTTCAAACATATCGACCAAATCATTCCAAACTATGCTACTCAGCATCTCAGGTTTATTGCCACCTTTCGCCCTTATCCTCTTGAGCGCACGCATCTGAGCTCCGTATAACGTCCTAGCCACCAAATTAAACTGCGTCCAGACCATTAATGTATGCTTTGGATCCCACATGTATTCACGCTACAATTAAAGGAAAGAAACGATAAGAATATAGAATAATATCAATATGGTGGTTTGTCCAGAGATCTTACCGCGATGAGGAGAAACCATCGTCTCTTAAAGTGGAAGGGAATCAAGCGGTACATCGGCCACGCATGGTGCCAGTTGTGTTGAATTATTCCTCCAATCGCGATAGAGATAACGTGAAGGAACTTGAACCACGTAACAGTGGTTATGTCAACCCAGGAACCCACACCAGGGTTTAGAACTGTAATATTCTCCCGATCAGTGGCGCAAATGATCGCTTCGACATCTCTTACAAACTGTCCATCGATATGAGGAACAAATTCCATGTCGATAGGAAGATGTAACAAATAGAAAGATATGTGATTTTTGTAATAACGAGTATAAAGAGAAACAATAGAAACGAAGAATGAGATGAAAGAGAGTCAGACAGATGAATGAGGAGAATATAAAGGAAAAACAATAGGAAAACGAAAGGTCGCGTCTATTATTAGGTTAAATTATGGTTTCCCACCAAAATATTGCTTGACGGGTGAGTTATAGTTTTACGGGAAAACGAAAGGTCACGTCGATTCATGTGAAGGCTGAGTTATAGTGAGTTATGGCTGAGTTATCAAAAGAAACAATCAACAAGTAATTGGATGATATATATGACTTAACGACTGAGTTATAATATTTTATGTGAAAACGAAAGGTCATATGACGGATGAGTTATAGTGCATTATGGCTGAGTTATCAAAAGAAACAATCTGAAAGTAAATGGCTGATATATATGACCTGACGGCTAAGTTATAAAATATATAGTGATTTATAAATACGTGATGGATGAGTTATAGTGATTTATAAATCTGTGATGGCTGTGTTATCACAAGAAACAATCCTCTCAAAGGTTTTCTCTGGCCACGCGCGATGATGAACCAAGACGTGATTCAAGAGATCCTCTCTCATTGTTCAGCGACAGAGATTGCAAGATTCCATCTACAAAACAAAGAGCGTAACAAACAAAGTTACGAGTTCAGATTTATCGATCATCATCTCCATAGAGCCAACTCTGTTTTCGGCTATTTTGTTCATTACGAGGACAAATGGTTTAAGTATCAGCCTCGTTTTGTCCCCGACGTTGAAGCAGAACAAGAAGAAAAAGAAGAGAAAACCCAAATCTCGCTTCAGTTTCTTCCTTAGAACAACGCAAAGATCATAACTTGTGATACACATCATGGGATTTTGATCTGTACCGGTGATAGGTTTAAAGGAGCAAAAACGATACCAGAGTACATCGTTTGTAAACCTGCCACAAAGCAGTTCTGAACCAAGGACATGGATGACCAAGGAAGCTTTGTATATTCACAACTGTGAGGTCTTCGATTCTGATACCTTCGCGTGGAAGCGACTGAATGATTTCGAGTTATCAGAGTTTTTCCCGAGAGAAGCTATACCGGTATCAACATACGGTTTCTT
The DNA here is from genome assembly GCF_000633955.1 of Camelina sativa. NCBI lineage: Eukaryota > Viridiplantae > Streptophyta > Magnoliopsida > Brassicales > Brassicaceae > Camelina > Camelina sativa. The sequence continues at coordinate 6,300,384 of NC_025690.1, read as the reverse complement.
GCATTGGTTAACAATGAAGAACAACGTGATCCGGTTCTGTATGCGAACCTAAACTTTGTCTATTTTCTCTGTTCCGGACGTACTATTAGGCGATAGCAGTCTCATCTTGGTCAGCTACGAAAGAAAGCTAGGTGTTACTAAACATTCGGAATAAAGAAACGGAGTTGTGTTATGGGTTTTGGAGAACAATTTGAGAAAGTCTTGGGTAAAAGTGGAAGACGCTGAAATTACTGCGTTGAAAGATGAATATGCACAACCCTTTTGGTTCCCAAGCAGCGACGTCGTATCAGTGGCGGCTAGTGATCGGCTCGGTCTCTACAACATGAATAGCAACAATTGTCGATATTTGCATAGGGATAATTTGTTCTCGTCCGGCCACCCACCCAGTTATCATCTTATACCTTTCTACTCAAACTACAACAGAGCTTGTTTGGATAAAGATGAAGCTGAAAGAAAAGATACGAAAGGAGTGGGAAATGGAGAGAGTAAGCTTTAATATGGTCAACAGATGATTGTTAAGTAAGACCTTTTTTTGTTGTGATCAGATAGATTATGTGACAGATGAGTTATAGTGATTAATAAAATTGTGATGGCTTAGTTATCACCGAAGAAACAATCTGAAAATAAATGGCTGAATTATTTCAATGTCACGACTGAGTTATAATATTTACGGGAAAACGAAAGGTCATGTGACGGCTGAGTTATAGTGAGTTATGGCTGAGTTATCACAATAAACAATCAACAAGTAAATGGATGATATATGACTTTACGGCTGAGTTATAATATTTACCGGAAAACGAAAGGTCTTGTCGATTCATGTTACGGCTGAGTTATAGTGATTTTTTAGGGACGCGTGGCAAAAAACATTGAATGTTTGCACGGTCTTTTAGAGTTGTTCTTGGGACACAACGAAAGTCCTGACGCAATCTGATTGGTGGAAGGGGATCGCAGTTGCGTTCCAAGTTTTAGTATAAATATGGGAAGGGTTAGAAATGTTCAGAGCTTTCCCTAACTCGAACGAAACTAGCAAAGATGCCAATGACTACCCGATCTGCAGTATACAATAAAGAAGTTCTAAAGACAGCGGTTATCTATTGCCTTTGTACTAATCCATCACAAATCAACACATCCAATGCCCCTGATGGTGGCCTGCTGAGGATAGAGATATCCAGCGTGGGATTGATATTCTCAGTCGTATTGTACCGGCCGATGCTGATGCCACCTTAGCATGTGGGGTACTAAATATTTGTCAAGGGAATGAGGTTATGGCCGTTCATTACCTCCAGCTGTTTAATGGAAATCATTATCCTCTAATGTCTTCGGATGCCATGGAAACCGGTAATGATTTTCTGTATGAGTTATCTCGTTATAAGACGACCTGGAAAAACTCATACGCAGCCTCCCATCGCTATCCTGACAGCCCGTTACTCCCTTCACCCACTTGTGCTTGGATGTGTTCTTTGGATTATGGTTTCCATTCTCTCCGCTATGGAGACTATGTAATCATGGGCAAAAACTGTAACCTTTTGTGGTTGTCCCTCAAAGTCTCTGAGATCATTTAGGGTTTCCAGCAGTGATTTCCAGTTTTACCTTAATATGTTCTATGTATCCACCTTTTATGCTTACACATTTTAGTATCTACTCTCACTTTGAGGTTGAATTATAATGAAGTTACGGCTGAGTTATAGTTTTACGGGAAAACGAAAGGTCACATCGATTCATGTGAAGGCTGAGTTTTCAAAATGAACAATCTATAATGGCTGAGTTATCAAAAGAAAGGTCGCGTCTATTATTAGGTTAACTTACGGTTTCCTGCCAAAATTTTGCTTAATAGATGAGTTATACTTTTACGGGAAAACGAAAGGTCTCGTTGATGGCTGAGTTATAGTAAGTAATGGCTGAGTTATCACACGAAACAATCTGAAAGTAGATAGCTGATATATATGACTTGAAGGCTGAGTTAACAAAAGGAACAATCTGAGAGCAAACGACTGGTTTATACGACTTGACGGCTGAGTTATTACACAAAATAAAACAAATCTCCTTAACTACATCCGACAAGTTTTCATATTGTGCCCAACTTGCTTACATCCTGAACATGCTGGTTGCTTCCTAGGGCGTTTATTTTCAATGGCAACTTCCAAAGATGATTTAATCCTACGCTTCTTGGGCCTTCCTGGCTGGTTCACAACAATCGGAGGCAAACACTTCTGATTATCCACAACTTCAGGAGCAGGGAATGATTCATCTGGAGGTATGATTGAACCAGCCCATCTGTTAACCAAATCGACCCTCCTAAATTTTGGATCGCACATGGATATACAAGACACATCCATATGCTCTGCAGCTGCGATTGCATGGATGCATGGTATTTTCTCGTGGTCAAAACGACGGCATGTGCATTTTTTTAGTTCCAAATTTACAACATGCAAGGATGATCCATAGCTCACTTGCACACGTACAACATCAATCGTTAGTACCTCCATAAGTCTTGCAGAGGTGACACGTTTCTAGTAGGGAGTAGAACAAAAAAAAAAATGTTTTAGGCTGAGTTATGAAAACAATTATGGCTGATTTATGGAAACTATAATGGTAATGGCTGATATATGGAAACAGTTACGGCTGAGTTATGTAAACTTACCTGTAACAGTTTCTCAACACCTCGAGTGATCGTTGTTAGCTGCGATTTTGCATCCTCTCTCCGTTCAGAAAACCATCTGGTCATCATATTCCGTATCGATTTCAGCAGTCGAACTATGGGAAGACTTCTAGCATTTAACAGAGCATGGTTCATTGATTCTGCAATATTCGTTGTCATTAAATTGTACCTTTCACCTGGGAAATGAACACGCACCCACATTCGGACACCAGCTCGTTGGAGGTATCCATGTAGTTCGGGATGACGTGCTTCAATCTCATTGAAAGCCTCATTAAAATCAGACAGCCTAAAACACCTTGCCGCTTTTTTCACCAGAGGGAACAAATGTTTTCCTTTGAACTTCACCAAGATGTTCTTATACAAATGGTAAGTGCAAATTCCACGCGAAGCCAACGGATACACTTGACCAATCGCTTTCCCTATTGACTTATGTCTGTCGGAGATTATCGCAAGATCCTTTTCGTCAGAAATGGCAACTTTGAGTTGTGTCNTCCTCTCTCCGTTCAGAAAACCATCTGGTCATCATATTCCGTATCGATTTCAGCAGTCGAACTATGGGAAGACTTCTAGCATTTAACAGAGCATGGTTCATTGATTCTGCAATATTCGTTGTCATTAAATTGTACCTTTCACCTGGGAAATGAACACGCACCCACATTCGGACACCAGCTCGTTGGAGGTATCCATGTAGTTCGGGATGACGTGCTTCAATCTCATTGAAAGCCTCATTAAAATCAGACAGCCTAAAACACCTTGCCGCTTTTTTCACCAGAGGGAACAAATGTTTTCCTTTGAACTTCACCAAGATGTTCTTATACAAATGGTAAGTGCAAATTCCACGCGAAGCCAGCAGATACACTTGACCAATCGCTTTTCCTATTGACTTATGTCTGTCGGAGATTATCGCAAGATCCTTTTCGTCAGAAATGGCAACTTTGAGTTGTGTCAAAAACCAACGCCAAGACTCATCATTTTCAGTGTCAACAACAGCGAAAGCTAATGGGAAAATTTGAAAGTTACCATCCTGAGCTAGGGCTGTTAGAAGCGTCCCTTTGTAACTACCATGGAGAAACGTTCCGTCGACAACAACAACTTTGCGCATGAAAGCAAACCCAGCAATACTCGCACCAAAAGCAATAAAAACATATTTGAATCTGTCTTCATCATCTATTCGAAGACGTGTGACTGTACCCGGATTTTCTCTTCTTAACTTGTATATGTAAGAGGGCAACTCGCTAAAACTATCCTCAGGATCCCCTGATCGATCTGCCTTGCATTCAGCAGCGTTCGATATGACTTCCAATAACCCATCTGTTGACACCAAAAAAATTAATAAATCAGCCATAACATAGAGATTACTCAGCCGATACATTCAAATAAGTCAGCCGTAAATAATGAATAAGTCAGTCGTAACATGTAAATAACTCAGCCTATACATACCTTTAAGTCAGCCATTATTATCAATAAGTCAGTCGAAACATAGTTATTACCTTTAAACTAAATTGCTTATTGAAAATGACTGCGACACTTTTAGGTTTAACATCCGGACCATGATCACCAAGATAGTCCCTGTAAAGACCTGCCAATACATCAGCTGTTTATTGGTGGGATCTAATAGAACGTTCAGTCACAGAACATGTGTGTTCCGAATCGTACACACGAACATGAAAATCTGGGTAATTCCCTTGTACAAATGCACGAACTCTCCAAAGACATCCTTCAACCCAGCTCTAAACCACTTGTCTCGGATTTGATACTGGTACATTAAAATCAAATTCATCCCTAACCGAAATAAGTTTCACGTGATTCCTGAACTCCTTTTTGCTCATGTTTCTTTGTCCTACAGCAATTTTTAGCGTTGACACCTCCAACCTACTAGCCTCCGGATTCATCTTCGATCCGGCAAAGTTATCATCTTTATGAGCTTTCTTCTGAGGAGGCGGAGTAGGTGGGTCTTCCTCTTTACTCTGAGGCTCGCCCAATACAGAAAATTGCTCGTCATCAGATGACTCACCATCGAGTAGTCGAAAAAATCAAATCGGCTTGAAAATTTATCGTCTTCTTCTTCGTCAGATGCTACTTCGACAGCTTCTTCTTCTTCTTCGTTTTCTTTGTCAACAATCTTACCATAATCAAAACAAGTGCCTTCAAATCCCCCACTGTACACTTCGTATGTAGTTTCTACTTTCGGGTCACCGCTTATCATACTTCCTCTAGCTCCACTAGTTTCTGTAGACTCTTTCGCCGAAAACTCTACACAGAGACGTAGCTGATCGGTTTTCCATAGCCCCAAAAAACATTGCAACTGTCGATCATTGGAGACAAAAACTGGTGGAGTATCATGCGCCATTAGTTTCAGTGCCTTGTTCGAGAACATGTAGCTCAGCTTTAGCTCATGGCTAAACGCGTCCAATCCGTAGTCTTCAAGAACAAGCTTCACAAGCTTGTCATGTGTTGTGCCTCCATCTATCTGCACAACTATACAACCTCTATCATCGGTGTTAAATACATATCTCTGTGTGTTTACCCAATTACCGGAAACAACTAGAACCGGAACTAAATCCATGAAAGAAAAATGAAGAACAAGGTGAAGAAGAAGTAGAAGAACAAGGTGAAGAACAATGTGAAGAAGAAGTAGAAAGAACTAGGTGAAGAAGAAAAGTGAAGAAGAAGTATAAGAACAAGGTGAAGAAGAAGGTAAATAGTTCAATTATTTACCAGTTGAAGAACAAGAGTTNTTCGTATTTCCGGAGAAAAAAAAGATGACATGGAATGCTGACATGGATGCTGCGTCCGACGTGGCAACTCAGCCATCAAACAATTAATAACTCAGCCTATATAAAACTCAGTCACAACATGAAAAACATTACAGTAACTAAAACCACATTACAGTAATTAAAAAGCAAAAAAATTGCTGCCATATTCAGCCGCTTCATCAACTGAAAATATGTAACTCAGCCGTATCGTTTAATAAGTCAGCCGTAACTGAATAACATTCTAGTAATTAATTTGTTGCTACTAAGTCAACCGTCAAATGGTTGAGTTGTATGATAAGTCAGCCTATCACGACTGAGTTGTACGATAAGTCAGCCTATTACGGTTGAGTTGTACGATAACTCAACCATAACAGTTGCTCATAAGTCAGCCGTTTTTCATAACTCAACCAGTCGGAAAATGGTAATTCAGTCGTGTCGTAATGATAACTCAGCCAAAATTTTGACAACTCAACCATCGGGTGAAAACTCAGCCGTAAGGACGGCTGAGTTATAGCATATCTCAACCAGATTTTAATAAGTCAACCGTAACGCTTGGTTGAGTTATGCTATAAGTCATCCGTCCGCTATTACTCAAATGTTTGTTTCCATAACTCATCTGCAATATACCTATAACTCAACCGCAACATTCATCTGTAACGCGTTATGGCTGACTTATGGTTACTCGTCAGCGATTTCTGACGTGGCGTCTGACGTGGCAATGGCATTTTTGTAATAACGTTTTTTCCGGTAACATAAAACAAGGGCACACTGGGTATTTTGAAAATACCCGAAATATTCTAGTAATAAAATTTTTTTTGGATTTTGGTAATATTACCTAATTTGGATAACATTTGAGTAAATTACCCTTCTATATATATATTTTAACTCTATGTCATCTATTCTTACTTTTTGTTGGAATATAAGATTTGAAGTACAAGTTGAAATTATGCTTAATAAATGTATGAATTGGAGTGGTAGTATATAAAAAAAAATAGAGATTTAAACTTGTTTATTTGTATCTGTAGTAATCAAACCATATCAGTTGTTTTCAATTCATGCATATAAGCTAGAAGTAGTTGTAGAGCAGATTCTGGGTGACTGGCCGTTGACCAACAAGGAACTTGTAAAAATATTAAAAGCATATATGATCGTGATCTTGAGAGGTATGAAAACTATACTATACATGTTAATCAATAAACGTTTTGATCATCAGAACACATTGGAGAGTAACTTCGAGGAACGGTCCAAAAATTGTATTTTGGGGGTGGGTGTCAATGTTAGTGTAAAAGAGACAAGAGACACATAATTTTTAACGAGGTTCAGTGAATGCCTACGTCCTCAAACTTTGTTGGTAATATTTCTTGAGCACAATTACAGTTAGTGCTCAATATTGGACTTACACAAACCTAAGATCTTCTCTTAGCTTGTTCCCAATCTATTCCCAACCCACTAAGAGATCCCTCAGATCAACAACACAGATCTACACCCAGGACTCTCACTTAGAAACAAAAACCCTCACCCTTTTCTCCCAAAGATGCCAAAGGCTTACAAGGTATTTCCTCTCTTTCCATGTTCTAAAGAGATGAGTTTCTAAGTCCTATATCCTCTATATTTAAGGGATTTCGTGCCTCTCCCAAGGCTAACAACTTTCCTAAAATCAAGAGGAAATATTCCATTTAACTTTATTCTTTGTTAAACGAATATTTCCTAATCCCATTAAATTTTCTAAATATCTTCAAGATTCCTTTTTCTTTGTGCTTTACCTCCAACTAATATCCCAAAACATGCCTTAATTATATCTTCATAAATATTCAAGACCGAGACATACAGACGATATCAACATGCCTCTGATGCTCTTTTATCGGATAGACATACATCAGATGCCTGTACCGAGACAGAAGCTTGTGCGGACATATTTTGAACAGCTTCCTGAACTTCATCTTCAACTTGAGCTTGCCCACATACACTTACAGCCAACACCAACAACTTTTATGCGGGCCAATTTAAATCAAAATGCTCATTTTGTTGTTTATAGGGTTTAGAAGCCCAAGAGGTAGATATAAAAGGCCTATTGTCGATGCTCTAAACTTGGGTTAGCCTTTTTCTCTTGTGCAAAAGGGAGAAAGCTTCCAGAGAAGTTATGAGCCTGTTCCTGTGGTTGGAGATCTGAGGTTGTAAATGTATTAGGTGCTATGGTTTTGTCTTTGGTCATGTGCAGTCTATTTTTCTCTGTTTTGCAAAGGTGAGTGCATGAACATGGTTTATCTAAGTCAAGATCTTTGTTTCTCTGATTCTATGAGTTGTGTACTTAATTCCTTTGGGTGTTTATGTATTTTTTGTGACGCATGTGGCTTGGTTTCACTTCTCGGAATGCCTTAGATGCGTGTGAGGTGTTTGGAGGCGAAAATCAGAGCTAGACATCAAAGGAGATCGATGCTTGGCATCAGTGTCGGTTGACACCAGGAGGGGGTCGGTCGACATAAAGGCAAGAACGCCGCATGATGCGGACATCGATCCTACCACCCAAACCGTTGAACTAGATCCTGTATCACATCCTGTACAAGAAACACAAGAAGGTCGTATGACGCGATTAAAGGCTAAACAGCTCCGGAAGAGGTTTAACTTAGTTGTGCAAGACATTGTAAGATCCCTAGATGTGACACATGGACTTGTGGAGAAGTGTAAAAGAAGTAATTTGGCCACATATATCACCAAAGTGCACTTATCTTTTTGGTCAAAGTTCCTAAGAGAACTCTATAGTTAAGCGTGCTTATGTGGAGTAGTCTCAGGATGGGTGATCTTCCAAGAAGTAATTGTCGAAACTGTGCAAGTGAGGACAAAACACAGGGAAAGATCATGTTGTGATTTGTAGGGAAGGTAACAAGTCTTTAAGGCCTTCCGGACATAGTAAATCGACCGTCGGATATTGATGGATTTACGGGCCTAGTGATAGGACGTGAATCCCATTAAGTGAGGTTGGCCCATGGACCAGGATTGGAAATGGGCCCACTAAGAGGTGACGGTCGGGGTGTTACACTAGGGCTGAAGGACATCAACTGGTCTATAGCATCATCATTCTGCCACAACAAATATGATCACATTGCCGAGGAAGAGCTTGTTAATGCCTTCACCCAAATAGGCCTTGATCAAACCTGCTCCTCAGGTAAAAAAACCTTTTTTGGAAGGTCAAGGAACCTGTAGAAGCCTAGAGAAGACATTCGAGCTGCAAGGGACGTCTGATACAAGCTTCACTTCTGAGAGCGATCAAAATAGTGAAGATCAAGATCAAGACATTGAGGACAAGGACGAGCATCAGGAGACTGAAGGTGATACTCTAGAGGAACTCCAGGAAGACCCCCTACTTGAAGAATCAAGCGAACAAACAAGTACAAGACAAGAACCCTGAAGTAGTTCATCGATTAGTACAAGAAGTGGTTCAGAGAGCATCTATTGGGCCTAGATCGCATCTAGGTAAGTTTTATTCAATATTTTCGATCTTTGCAGGTTCAAGAAGCCCCAAAAACGGCTAGAAGACGTGCTCATCACGAGAGTTATAGTCTTGGTTTGTTTGTTGTTTGTTGGTTATGACATGTGGAGATCTTATTGCTTGTGTGTCTAGCCAAGTAGATGGGAAGATTGTCTCATTAAGTATTTTTGGAAATACTTATGAATCTCTTTTATGTTACGGTGCAGGTGAAGGCAAAGTGTGATAGTGGAATCAAGACTATGAAGAGGAGGATGTTCTAGTGGCTCAATTGATTGGTACTTGGCTTATGTTAGGTTGCTAGAGTTGGGTCATTAGAGTCATGTTTGTTACTGGCAAGTTGTTTTATGATATTATTGGAATGTTGAATCTTTGGTTATTCGTTTATTCATTTATTGGTTATTGGATTTATTGGTTTAATGATTTTGGTTATCCGCTAGTTGTATTAATTGAGTTAGGTTGTTAGTGAGTATGAGATCACTAATAATTATTGTATGGAAAAAAACACGCCGAGTTGATCCTTTTAATTGTTACTAAGGTACGATTGTATTTGTAGTGCTTATATTTTCTGGTCTACAAGGTGAGCTTCGCGGGTACTGCTGCCTCGATCTCGTATGCAAATGGAAAACACTGTCTTACCAAAACTCGCGGACAGGCTACACAACAGACCGATTATTGGAATCTTTGGAGCACGTTGGAGCACGTTTTCTCAACCTCGCATTATCGCAGCTCTTAATGCCCCCATTCTAGATGCTGACCCTGCAAACCAGCTTTGCTAGAGACACCACCTTGGCCAAAGAGACGGTGCAGTTGGTCGTCGAAACTACTAAACTATTGACAAGATTTAGCTTTGTGTAATAAATTGATAGATAAATAGCCTCAAAAGTTTAACAAAATACTATATTTTAATAGATTTTCTAGAAATGTGGTTGTATATAGTTACAATAGCTTTTTAATCAACATACCAAATTACTACCCACAGGGCTGGCCCAAATTAATTGGATGCCTAAAGCAAAAAAAAACTTTTATTCACCATTAAACACAATAAAAAAAATCGTAAAAATGCATTTCCGAGACTCAAACTCGTCAAACCCTGTAAGTATGTGAAAACGATGACCACTGTACCACAACAACTCTTCAAATATGATGCCTAGAAATTTTAATATATTATCTGCTGCTTAAAGCTTGTGCTTTACGAGCTTTAGCTATGGGTCGGACCTGACTACCGGTGCCACCAGGTGATTTATAAGACATATTTTTGTAATTTGTTTTTTTTTTTAAAGAGAGTTGTTATAATGAAGAAATTAATATTTATGTTATATTTGATGTAGAATTATGATAGTTTGATTACATATTGCTTTAGTGTACTTGGTTTTTGAGTTTTTCATATCAAAGTGATGTATTACTTTTTTATCTTATATAAATTTGCTCGAGTTGTACTTCCATAGCTTGTAATATAGTAAAAGGTATTAATATTAAATTATTAACTAACTATTTCGTAAATGTAAAAGTTTTATTTAGGAAAGTAAAAGATCTACTACATGTAGTGTTTTTTTTTGAAAAATTAATTATCTTGTAAAATATGTTTTGAAAAGTGTTTTTGAAAACTGTCTTTCTATGCGTCCAATTCCCAAGCTGATAGGCTAATGCTTTGGGAGGAGATTCAACATAATTGCAATTTATTTGCGCAAGGTTGAGGGTAATCTTGGGTGATTTCAATGAAACGTTGGCCTCTTCGAAGCATTCTCGTGGCGCCACTCTTGTGAATGCGGCTAGTCTTAGGAGTTTTCAGTCTCTTATATCGGGCTGTGAGCTGGATGATCTAGCCTTTGTGGGTCTTCGGTTTACTTAGTGCAATAATCAATCTGACAATTCTATTGGTTAAAAATTGGACTGCGCTTTAGTAAATGATGTATGGGGACAGGCTTTCCCCTCTTCTTTTGCTAGTCTTGAGACTTGGGGAGTTTCTGATCATTGTCGCTCCAGTGTACACCTCTCCCGTGATTCTCATCACATTCGTCATCCGTTTAAGTGTTTTAATTAATTTGAGGAGCTGCCCTAGTTCCTCTCCATTGTTCTAGAAGTTTGGGATACTTTTGAGCCTCTCTTTTTCTATCTATCAGCGTTGATGCTCTTTCATCTGAGGCTAAAGAAACTTAAGTTCAGTTTACGTGAGAAATATGGAGATATTCTAAGGAGAATGAAGGATGCATATGATGAGCTTTGTGCTTGTCAAAACAGAGCTCTCACAACGCCAAATCCATAAACTTTTGAAGTAGTATATGTAGTTGCAGACTCTTGGAATTGAATGACTTATTGGGATCATAACACAACATTTTTTATCTTACAACGCAAGCTCATTCGTCGAAAAATGCCATTTGTCGGCTTACTTCCGCAACGGAGGAAGAACACATAAAACAAGAGGTAGCGGCTCATTTCCAGTAGTTCCTCCAGCCATACCGTATGACCTTGAGGTTGCTTATAGTATATTTTTAGATGAATTAATCTAGTTTCATTGCGATGATCATGTTATCATGTCACTGGTCTGTGATATTACTGTAGAGGAGGTGCACAATGTCTTGTTCTCAATGCCTTCAAACAGGCCGCCTGGACCGGACGACTACCCAGTGGAGTTCTATCGATCGGCTTGGCCTGTTGTTGGGAAGGATTTCACAATGGCGCGGTCCAATCATTTTTCATTTTTTGGTTTCATGCCTCATGGGGTAAACACTACCATCCTCTCTTTGATCCCCAAGATACCAGACCCTGCTATGTTCCAAGACTGCCGCCCCATCGCTTGCTGCAATATGTTATATAAGGTTGTCTCAAAAATTCTTGCAAACCAGTTAAAGGATTTGATGCCAACTTTGATTGAACCAAATTAAACTGCGCTTATCAAAGATCGTCTCCTCTTGGAAAATGTCCTTCTTGCCTCAGAAACTTGTCAAAGATTACCATAAATCTACGATTTCCCCCTTAATGTCCTCAGGCTTGATAATTCTAAACCTTTTGAAACGGTTGAGTGACCTTTTATCGTCGCAGTTTTAACAGATACGAAACTTCTGGATCAGTTTGTTCATTGGGTCAGTATATGCCTCTACAAAGCTTCCTTTTCAGTGGCGGTAAATGAGGAACTTGAGGGTTTCTTCCCGAGTTCAAGGGGTCTTTGACAAGGTTGTTCGCTATCCCCATATCATTATTTCATAGTGAAAAATTTCTTGTCTCATCATTTAAACAGGGCAGCACTAGCGGGTCATTTTGGTAGTCACCCTCGCAGTAAGTATATGGTACTCAAACATCTCAATTTTGCTGACGATATCCTAGTCATCACTGATGGTGCAACAGCTTCGGCTGCCCAAGGGCTGTTTTGAGGTGACCGACAGTATGTGTAATGCCTTTTTATGGTTAGGATCATCCACTGATCACACTAAAACAAAAGTAACATAGGAGGAAGTTTATAAGCCAAATTTGGAAGGTGGCTTGGGCATTACACGGCTGCAAGATTCATCCCATGGTTTTTCCCTCAGTCTAATTTGGAGATTATTTACTGCCTTAGGTTCTCTTTGGGTTGCTTGGTCTCATAGGTATCTTTGTGACATCCCGATTTCAGAAACTTGCGAGAGGTTTAAAAGAATTGATTTGGCTACCTATATCCCCAAAGTGCACTTATCTTTTTGGTTAAAGGTCCTAAGAGAAATCCCCAGTTAAGTGTGCTTATGTTGGAGTAGTCTTAGGATGGGTGACCTTCTAGGAAGTGAGTATTGGAACTGTGCGAATGCGGACAAAACATACGGAAAGATCATGTGGCGATTTGTAGTGATGGTAAACAAGTCTTTAAAGCCTCCCAGACGTAGCAAACCAACCATCGGATATGGATGGGATCATGTGGCGATTTGTAGTGATGGTAAACAAGTCTTTAAAGCCTCCCAGACGTAGCAAACCAACCATCGGATATGGATGGGATCACGGGCCTAGTGAGAGGACGTGAGGCCCATTAAGGAAGGTGGGACCATAGACTAGGATTGGACATGGGGTCACTAAGAGGTGGCGGTCAGGGCGTTACAATCTTCTCCCCAACAAATCGTTTTGGAGTGTAAGAGTGGGAACAAAGGGATCATTGATTAGGAAGAAGCTTCCAAAGCTGAGGCCACTAACCTTCTCTATTATGCGTATGGAGGTTAGGGATTGTCACTCTACTAGTTTTTGGTGGGATAATTGGACAGGTGCTGGTAGTCTAATAGACATTGTTGGTGATATAGGCCTCAACATCTTGTTATTGACCGATACGCAACGGTGGTAAGACCACTGACAACCACAACTGGTCTTTGCGACGAGCGAGAGGGAAGCATCTACCGAGAGATTGCTGATATAATATTTCCCATCTCTCCCCGCTCGCAAATGCAGGCTGTGATGGTGTCCTTTGGATGTATAAGTTGGTGAGTATAGATCCTCCTTCTCTTCTAAGTGTACTTGGGACCTCATCTGTGAACCCTTTCCTAAGGTTCCTTGGTCCATCATTATTTGGTTCCCTCAAGTCGTTCCTCGTTTCTCGTTCATTGCATGGCTTGCCATCAAACATAGACTGTTCAATTATGTCCCTTGTGTGGTGAACGTGACAAAACCCGAGACCTCCTGTTTTTTTGCATGCCCCTACTCATTCTGCATCTGGGTTGACTTGTGTACTCCTCTTTTAAGACGGCTTATATCATAATTTTTACGGTTTTTAACTATAATATAAGTGTGTTTTAAAGCCTTTTAATTTGCTTTTTAGGGTATTTTGAGTTTTTGTAGTGCTATGAACCATTTGGCACTGATGGAAGCATAATGGACCATTTTGGAGTTCATTGGAGCAAAATAAGCTAAGGCGATCAAACTAGAATCAAGGCTAAGCGTTGGTGTCGATCGACACTGCCTTGATAAAAAATTTTGATGAGCAAAATTAATTTTTACAAAAAGATTTAATTTTGTAATTTTGTGAATAATCTAAACTTGATTTCAAGGCTGGTTTAATTCTTGGATTTTACAAAGAGATTTAGATTTATGGTTTTAAACTTGATAGTATTTACAGTGAGTTTGAATTATTTTTTAATCGTGTTTAGAGTTCAACCAAATACTAATTTCTTGGGGGCGGGAGAAACCATGTTAAATTTTGAACCGTGGCCAATGCTACTCTTACCCAGGTGGTGAGACTTTTCTTCCTTTACCACTATACCAAGGCGACTTGGTCAAGTTGTTTGAATCCTGTTTAAATTAATCAATTTAATATTTTTGATATCCTGAGAATTTTCCTAGGCCTAGCTTTTATTTTTTTGAATTTACAAAACTTTTATTTATTTTCATATTGCAATTTAAATACAAACTATTATGTTTAACGTAATCATAAAACTGTGCTATATATTGTGTGATTTTAAATCTATATAGATTTGATCACCAGTATTACAACTGCAAAACTGTTAGTACCTCTAGGTATTACAATTTGAGTTTATCAATGGCACACAACCCTGAATTGGAATGATACGTTCTGTGCGCTTCGAGGTAAGAAAACTCCAGCAACTGATCCAGCCCTCACCCTTCTGCTCTTCTAAACCACGTTATACCATTCGGTACAACAGCTCATTGGTATGATCGAGAAAGACGTCTCCAACCGGATATTGAGCCTATGTTACTCGCCCCAAGCAAATACAGCGGCCTCTTGACACTTTGGACTTCTCTCCATACACCAAACTCATAAAACCGCTTTTAGATTCCCATCTTCAAGCAGCACTGCCCTAGCTATAGTTTAAATCTATTTACAAACACTACCAAACCAATGTATTATTTTATTTTTGTTGATTAATAAATTTAACATTTCAAAAAAAAATTATATGTTTTAATATAAACAAAATTTTTATAATGAAATTATGTTAACATATATTTACAGTTTATGTATATGACCCGTGAAACGACTACACATATTGATGTTGTTTTTATAGTTTTGAAATTGCAAAGTAATGGATGTTATTATAGTTAATAATACACCCACTTCTTGTTAAATATTTTTATAGTGTTGTATAGTTTTCTATTATATTAAATATTTCATAGAACATACAATTTTTCTTGTTTTGTAGTTTAGCTTTGTTTAAGTTTTATTTTAAAAGTAATTATTATTATGTGAGATACAAATACTATTATTAATAATATACTTATAATTATGTAAAATGTTTTAAAGACCAAAAGATTTTTTGTTAAATTGGTTTATGTATTGAGGTGACTATATAATTGTAAAAATAATGGTTACAATTAAATTTATGTTGAATAGAAATGAAAATATATGAGAAAAATGATAAAGTTTTATGATCAAAGTTGCAAAGATTTAGAGGAGTGAAACACTGAAACCTTATATAAACAATTTAACCATATGATATTCACACTTTACATTTAACCTCTCATCTGTCATAACTTATTACATATGACTTGCAAATTCTTGTATATCTATATTAAAATATTACCAAAAAAGGTTTCAATTTTTTAATCGAGTAAATTTTTTTAAATACATTTATTTTTAAAATCAAATTGGAGTATCTCTAACTTTAAAAATTTATTAACCTATGACACATTTATTATATTCTTTTTTAAGGTATGAATATCTTTTGTAGGGAGATTTTGTTATTCTAATTTCCTGACCGCCATCTTTTATTGGGCTCTATGTACATTCCCAACCTATAAACCCATCTTTCTTAGTAGGTTATATGTTAATTTCCGGTATGTGGGCTCATCCATACAACACGGTCGGTTTACTATGTTTGGGAGGTTTTGAGACTTGTTTACCAAACCCACAAATCAGCACATGATTTTTTCTGTATTTTGTTCTCACTTGCACAGTTCCGATAATCACTTATGGTGAAATTATTCTAGCATAAACACGTAATTGTGAAGTTCTCATATAACGTAGTACATTTTAGTAACATTGGTGGTTTAATCAATTTTTTAAACCTCTCCACATGTACCGTTGTATATCTTGAAATCGAGGTGTTATGAATTAAAACTTAAATAATGATGATAATGAACAATTAAATCAAATTGGTTTTTAATAAGAATTTATAATAAAGATTTAGAAAAGTGACATTTTTAAAAAGTGGTTATGGAAAATGATATTTTTGAAATTCTTCCTATTTGATTTTGTCTACATAAAAAAAAAGTAATAATGCAAATAAAAATTGACATTGGCCTGACCAAGTTCGGTACAATGTTAACATAAGCAGAAGGAATTGTTTCTCTCCATACTCAAATACCTAACAATGTACGTTCATGATGATACATTTCACATGTCCTTTCAATCTATATAACCAGCCAAAGTATCTAACTTTTTTCGTATGAAGATATCTAACTTCCTCATTTAATTTGCTTTCACTAAATTTCGATTTTTACTAACAAACTAAAATGATAAAGAATGTTGTCTTTTCAACAGATAACAACATAAATCTGTTTTGGAAGTAATTGTTTCGTTCGTAATTATTTATATTTTTTCTTGTCATTCTTTATATGCTGTTTTTCACTTATTTAATGTACTTTATTAATGAGTATTATTTAATTAGACTTCATCAGAAAATCCCAAGCCATTATTATCTATGATCATTAGTTCTAACCATTTTTATATTAAAAATCAATTAAAACTAATATTTTTCTCCATCATATCAAGTTAGCAACCAACAAGGATTAGATTTGTGGGCCTCTGCCTCCCAATTAAATTCAAATTAATTTTCTTGTCTTTTTATCATGTTATATAAAATTTGAAAAATATAGTTTAAAGCTGAAGCCTAAAAATTTATAATATTTTATTTTAACATTAAAAGCTGGGAAGACATATCCCTGAATAAACTGTTTTTTTTTT
>NC_025690.1:6281611-6283555 GCF_000633955.1 Camelina sativa | reverse complement strand
GATAAACTGCGGAGGAAAACCTAACGCAGAAAGCGTGGTGAGCAAGAAAGGCCATTGAACCGAATCAAACGCCTTTGATATGTCAATTTTTAGAGCACATCTGGGAGTGACAGTGTCTTTATGATAATCTTTACTACTTCCGAAGCCAGCAGGACATTTTCCATCAACAGTCTGCCTTTGACAAATGCGGATTGATTTGGAGCAATGAAGTTTGGGAGTAAGAGCTTCAGCCTGTTAGCAATAATTTTTGATATGACTTTATACATCACATTGCAGCAGGATATAGGTCGGTAATCCTTCATCTCCTTAGCCTCTTTCTTCTTAGGAATAAGAGCAAGGATTGTTGTATTCACTCCTTTAGGGATAAAACCATACACAAAGAAAGACTGAATTGCGACAACAAAGTCTTCCTTAATAATAGGCCATGTCTCCCTTAGAAATTCCACAGTAAACCCATCAGGTCCCGGGCTTTTGTCTCGCGTCATAGCAAACAACACATCCTTAATCTCCTCTGCAGATACCTCTCGTACAAGTTGAGACTTATCAGCCTCCGAACAGCGATAAAGTAACATACCTTGCAATTCCTCCTCTGAAATACCCGTATAGTGAGACAGAGTATACGCAAGAAACTCATGAAAAAACCTCTCTGCTTCCGCCTTCATCCCCTCTTGAGAGTCAACTATTCCACCATCCTGACCTTGTATTTCATTAATCGCGTTTTGCGCTTGACGAAGCTTCGCAGCGCTATGAAAAATCTTGTTATTGCCATCACCAACCTTTAACCAATGTAACTTTGACCTCTGTTTCAAAAAGCGCTCTTCCAAACCCGATAAGTGCATCCATTTGTGATAAGCAGCTGATTTGTTCCTCATAGCCTACCTTGTGGGATTCAAGTGAACTGCAAGTTGCAGCTTACACAGCTTTTCAAACGCCTCCCTGGTTTGCTTTGTCAAATCCCCAAAGCGGTTTCTACTCAATCTTTTAATCTGCGGCTTGAGAGTCTTAAGCTTTTTGGAGAAACGAAAGATAGCTGAAGTCGAGTGATATAAGGCTGTAGTACTATCCCAATGAGCCTGAACCATGGGAATAACACTTTTATCTGAAACCAGAGCATTAGTGAACTTAAATGGCTTTCACGGTTTAAGCTGTTCTGCTCCAATTTGGATCCTGCACCTGAGATGATCCGAACATCCTCCCGCCTCAAAAACACCATAAGACTGCGAGAGGTCAATAAGCCACGTATCATTTACCAAGACACGATCAAGTTTTTTGCAGATAAGCTCGGATTCATCTCTCTTGTTACACCAAGTATACAAAGGCCCATGGGATTGAATATCACTAAGGGAGAAATAGGAGACAACATCCTGAAAATCCTTCATCCCCACTGGAATAGAAGGATCTGTATCATAGCAAGAGTGTTCCTCTGACTTGAGGATTTCATTAAAGTCGTCAAATACCATCCAAGCTTTATTAGAAAAAAGAGGAGAATCGTGATGGTTCCTCAAATCTTCCCACAAAGGCTTTCGGTCCGCTACAAGGTGAAAGCCATAAACAAAAGAAACAAAGAACTCCTCATCCAGACTGTCCATCAAAACTGAGCAAGTGATCATCTGGGAGCTAGTAAAAATTGGTGTCAACCGAACCCTTGGACTCCAAACAACCTAAATCCGACCCAAACGGTGAGAATCATAATTCGAAATAAAAGACCAACCCGGAAATACTTTCTCCACAATTCTCTCTGCCTTTCTTTCTGTAACCCTCGTCTCAATGATACAACCAAACTGAAAGTTAGACTGCATCATCCAATCCTTCACTACAGAATGTTTAGAATCTTTGTTAAAACCACGCACATTCCATAGGAAGCTCGACATTAAAAGTTAGTGAAGTGGCCGTCTACTCGGCTCCCGATCAAGCTGAGTAGCGGTAGTAGGCTTATTCTTCGGC
>NC_025690.1:6277301-6281369 GCF_000633955.1 Camelina sativa | reverse complement strand
AAAATACTTTTTCCACAATTCTCTCTGCCTTTCTTTCTGTAACCCTCGTCTCAATGATACAACCAAACTGAAAGTTAGACTGCATCATCCAATCCTTCACTACAGAATGTTTAGAATCTTTGTTAAAACCACGCACATTCCATAGGAAGCTCGACATTAAAAGTTAGTGAAGTGGTCGTCTACTCGGCTCCCGATCAAGCTGAGTAGCGGTAGTAGGCTTATTCTTCGGCGTGGCTGTAGAACCACGAGTGTGATAGTGACGTTGCTGAACTACGACCTTAGCAGGGCCTTTCATTCCCATCGCACCATTCATCTCAGTCTTATCTACAATGTCTTTTGCATCGGTCGCAACCGTAACAGCATAAGCTGGCACTATTCCATCGGCAACAGGACCATTCTTGTCCCCCATGGTCCCTGTGGCATCATCATCCCCTATTTCAGATAGCGTAGAGTAGGAGTTAGAAAGCATTGAATCTCCTCCTAATGTCTGCTCTAACTTCTTTTTTCCCGGACTACGACCTGTTTTAGTTGGAGTAATCCATTTGTCTTCGTCAACAGGTGGTGTTGCTCGCGCAACAGATATAGTGTTTCCAGCCGCGGATTCTGCTACAACTACCTCAGCCGGCTCTCGCGTGTCTCCACCACGAGGAGAGTATCTAAAGATATATCCCTCGTACCTGCAGCAGAGGCACCTTGAGCAACTTGTACCACATTGGCACTACGACAGACTTCCTTCAGATGACCCCATTTGTTACAAATATTACACCTTGTAGGAAGCCAAGGATACGAATATTTAATAACCACGTCCAACTCATCCTACTCTTCTCCCATAAGATGGTATTCCTCCGGCAATTTTTTAGTTAAATCTGCCTCCACCAGGATTTGAGCCTCATCAAAGCTGACACAAGCCTCTGTTTTGGGATGAAGCTTTAACGGTTTACCCACCGCACTAGCTAAATATTCCAGTCCCTTATCTGTGAACATTGTCGGGGGAACCTGTTTCAATACAACCCATAACGGAATAGACTGCATCGCAGGTTGAGTCTCCTCTGCAAAAGGCGACCACTTGGATAGAAGCATGGGGATACCGACAATATTCCACAACCCTCTATTTAAGACCCGATGTCTCATCGATTCATTTCGAATCCTAAACTTAACAATGGTGTCATTGACTACAAATACATCAATGAGGGAAGATTGGTCTCCTAATCTCCAAATCTTATTGACAATCATGTGTATTTTTCCCACATGCGGCGCTTTAGCGTTGAGGAAGTTACCGACAAGCAAATCCTCCCACAACGGCTTAGCGCCCTCGAAGACCCCTTTTGGGATAACCACACGTTGTTTACCATCGACTTCCGATACAACAAACTCCTGCTTAGTGAATATATGTTGTTTAGCAACACCGACCCATGACTTTTGACTTAAGGAGCTAGAGGCCCCCGGTTGAGCGACTGAAACCCCGTTGCTTGCCTTTCCGTCATGACCTAGTTTTAGACAGGCAGAGTCGGCCACCTCTTCCGTCTCAAATCTCCCAAATTTTCGTGCAGATCAACATCCCCCACTGGATTAGGATTAACCAAAACCCTATCCGGAAAACAATCATCGTCCCCCCGAGGCAGAGACGCCGCCGGCGACATCTAACTTGACCTAGAAGCAAAACCCTAATTGCACTTTTAATCGCCCTCCACGTCAGCACTCAAAACTATATTCGTGAATTCTTCCAACAGTCGTCCTTCATCATTGTTTAATTAAGATAAAGAATCATAGGATTCACAACTCATGTAATATTCGTTACTATATATATGTACTAGGCTGTCAAACTATGGATTGTTATGTTGAGTATGTAACAAAGCCAGATTGGCTAATTGAATCTCTTTTTACTAACTTTAGCTAACTAAATTAAGTAATTAATCTTTTCTTTTTTTATAAGTAAAATTTAATAATAAATCTTTATGGTATATGTTTCTTGGAAACTAATGTTTCACTTCAATTTTTATTTTCATGTTTAGATTTCTATAAATATAATTACATAACTTGTTTTTTTACTCCACCATGCATTAAATTTTCAAATTTTAGTTTATTTTACTTAATACATTATTAGATAGCTATTATTTTTAGTATTTACTAAAAAAATATATTATTGTTTATACTAAAAATAGAATTAATTTTAGTTAATTCGTTTTTTATTTATTTTTACTATCATTAATTATAAGTAATAAATATGCAATGAATAAATATTAAAAATAGTGATTTTATGCAAAAAAACAAATTGATTAGATGGATGTTGATGTGGAGGAAGGAGAAGTGAGCAAAGTTAAATATATATATATATATATATATATATATATATATATATATATATATATTCCGTCTCATTTAAATATTGTTATATGACTTAATTTTTCTACCAAAAAAATATCGTTTTGTATAAAAAATAGACTATTTTTTTTAAGTCAAAATTTTATCTCTATTTCTATAGTTTATTAATGAGATCAATTTTTTAGTACTTTTCATTAAATTTTAAAACAACACTTGTAATGAAACGGAAAATAACACTTTTTGGGTATGTCTCTATACAGCTTAGTAAATTAAATATGTTATTTTTAGTAAATTTTATTTAAAAAATTATAAGTTTACATTTTAGATCGTAAGGTCTATATCTATTTTAACATTTTTGAAATATATTTTTGTGTTATCTTTATGGGTTGAGGTCAAAATTGAAATACATAACCTGATTCAATGTTTCAAATTTTTATTAATTATTTATAATAGTTTTTCTATATATGATTGGTATCCTAATACTTCTAATTTTTATTATTAACAACAAATATGGTAATTAATAAATATTCTAATATTCATCGAGTTTCTAATCATTTAATCCAAAATTATAACTTAAAACCGAAATTATTTAATAATAAAATATATTTAAATTTAATAAAATGAATTATTTATTGATCTTTATTAAAATATACATAGTTTTATTTTTTTCAGTTTCAACATTTATTTATTCAATGTAACATTTGTATTGCGGAACTATAATTTATGATGTGTTGAATAAACCAAAGAAGTGGATTTTAATTAATTTTAGTGGAGAGGCTTATGAGAAGCCTTCTTGCATGTTGAATCGATGACGATTGTGCTTGGAGTTCATTGCAGATGAAACATATTGGTAGGTTCTTAGGACATGAAGGTTGTGTATGGATTTTTTTTGTGGGCGGGTTTAAGTCTCACGTCTTGTTTGATTTTGGAGCAACTCAATGCTTCATTACCCTAGAGTGAAGACGCTAATATCAGAGAAGATCCCGAAGAGCGGTTGAGNCGGTCGAGGGTTGTTTGATTTGCGGGATGTGGGTTTTTGAGGGTTCTTGGACGGACAAGAGGTGATATTCAAATTGTTGAAGAGTCGATGCCAGGAGATTTGATTATCAATCCAGTGGTGTTGTATGATGTAGTTCTTGTTATAGGTTGGTTGGATCGGTATAGAGTGCATTTGGATAGTCACCAAAGAAGAGTACAATTTGAGCAGCTGAAAGGGAAGGTTGTATTTCATGGAGTAAGACCGAATTGATGAAGTCTCATGATCTCGGCCATGCAAGCAGGGAAAATGATCGAGAAGAGACGTGAGGCCTATTTAGTTACAGTTTCTATGCTGGAATCGGTGGGGCAGTCTACGTGAAACGATCCGAGCCATTTTTTAATAATAATAAATAATAATCTAGTGATCTCATACTCACTAACAACCTAACCCCAATCAAACAACAGCGGATAACATAAACGATACCATTAAACCAATGAAATAACAAATAACCAAATATCCAGTATTAATTTCATAACAATTAAACCACTAAACCAATCCAACATAATTCAAAGAACCAATAATCCTAGGAAACATTCTAAAGACTCCACTCTAGCAACCTACAGTTGCCAGACAACAACCAATCAAGCCACTTGAACATCTCCCTCTTCATTGCCTGGATTATACGATCATACTTTGTCTTTACCTACACCAAAAGCACAAATTGAGATGCATGAGTATTGTCATAAACACTCAGTAAAGCAATCCTC
>NC_025690.1:6275922-6277103 GCF_000633955.1 Camelina sativa | reverse complement strand
TCAAATTGTTGAAGAGTCGATGCCAGGAGATTTGATTATCAATCCAGTGGTGTTGTATGATGTAGTTCTTGTTATAGGTTGGTTGGATCGGTATAGAGTGCATTTGGATAGTCACCAAAGAAGAGTACAATTTGAGCAGCTGAAAGGGAAGGTTGTATTTCATGGAGTAAGACCGAATTGATGAAGTCTCATGATCTCGGCCATGCAAGCAGGGAAAATGATCGAGAAGAGACGTGAGGCCTATTTAGTTACAGTTTCTATGCTGGAATCGGTGGGGCAGTCTACGTGAAACGATCCGAGCCATTTTTTAATAATAATAAATAATAATCTAGTGATCTCATACTCACTAACAACCTAACCCCAATCAAACAACAGCGGATAACATAAACGATACCATTAAACCAATGAAATAACAAATAACCAAATATCCAGTATTAATTTCATAACAATTAAACCACTAAACCAATCCAACATAATTCAAAGAACCAATAATCCTAGGAAACATTCTAAAGACTCCACTCTAGCAACCTACAGTTGCCAGACAACAACCAATCAAGCCACTTGAACATCTCCCTCTTCATTGCCTGGATTATACGATCATACTTTGTCTTTACCTACACCAAAAGCACAAATTGAGATGCATGAGTATTGTCATAAACACTCAGTAAAGCAATCCTCCCATCTACTAGGCTATACATATAAGCAACTGAGATTCCAATGTCAAACAATCATCAAACAAACACAAAAACCAAGGAAACAAGTATCACCTGCTCGCTAAAGAGAATGGTGTCGATTGACACCAGCCAAGTGTCAACCGACACAGGCTATTGGTGTTAACCGACACTGCCTCTTAGTTTCGATCGATACTGCTCCTTGGTATCTACCGACACCCACCTGGTGTCGATCAACATTGACTCCACAGACGTGATCTACTCGAAGCTGAGAGTCGAATCTCGCTTCTTTTCAATTCCAATCTGTCCAAAACTTGACCAAAATCCATAAGAAACGATAGGAACCCTATAGAAACCATAACAAGCAACAAAACACCACAAACAACACATAACAAGCAAGACAAAGGAAATCTCAGGCTTAGATCAGCCTTGGTCATGCACTCACCTCTTTTGCAAGAAGTTTTTGACCCAAATTGACGAATCCAACACCTTATTAGGCTTCTCCTTCAT